>NC_091135.1:60041202-60348929 GCF_041381155.1 Argopecten irradians
ATACTATTACTGTACGCTGTTTCTGAGAGATGAAGACGTTAGGGCTATTGATGTTATTATTTATACTATTACTGTACGCTGTTTCTGACAGATGAAGACGTTAGGGCTATTGATGTTATCATTTATACTATTACTGTACGCTGTTTCTAACAGATGAGGACGTTAGGGCTATTGATGTTATTATTTATACTATTACTGTACGCTGTTTCTGACAGATGAAGACGTTAGGGCTATTGATGCTATTATTAACACTATTAATGTACGCTGTTTCTGACAGATGAAGACGTTAGGGCTATTGATGTTATTATTTATACTATTACTGTACGCTGTTTCTGACAGATGAAGACGTTAGGGCAATTGATGCTATTATTTATACTATTACTGTACGCTGTTTCTGACAGATGAAGACGTTAGGGCTATTGATGTTATTATTTATACTATTACTGTACGCTGTTTCTAACAGATGAGGACGTTAGGGCTATTGATGTTATTATTTATACTATTACTGTACGCTGTTTCTGACAGATGATGACATTAGGGCTATTGATGTTATTATTTATACTATTAATGTACGCTGTTTCTGACAGATGAAGACGTTATGGCTATTGATGTTATTATTTATACTATTACTGTACGCTGTTTCTGACAGATGAAGACGTTAGGGCTATTGATGTTATTATTTATACTATTACTGTACGCTGTTTCTGACAGATGATGACATTAGGGCTATTGATGTTATTATTTATACTATTAATGTACGCTGTTTCTGACAGATGAAGACGTTATGGCTATTGATGTTATCATTTATACTATTACTGTACGCTGTTTCTGACAGATGAAGACGTTAGGGCTATTGATGTTATTATTTATACTATTACTGTACGCTGTTTCTGACAGATGATGACATTAGGGCTATTGATGTTATTATTTATACTTTTAATGTACGCTGTTTCTGACAGATGAAGACGTTAGGGCTATTGATGTTATCATTTATACTATTAATGTACGCTGTTTCTGACAGATGAAGACGTTAGGGCTATTGATGTTATCATTTATACTATTACTGTACGCTGTTTCTGACAGATGAAGACGTTAGGGCTATTGATGTTATCATTTATACTATTACTGTACGCTGCTTCTGATCGATGAAGACGTTACAGCTATTGATGTTATCATTTATACTATTACTGTACGCTGTTTCTGACAGATGAAGACGTTAGGGCAATTGATGTTATCATTTATACTATTACTGTACGCTGTTTCTGACAGATGAAGACGTTAGGGCTATTGATGTTATCATTTATACTATTACTGTACGCTGCTTCTGATCGATGAAGACGTTACAGCTATTGATGTTATCATTTATACTATTACTGTACGCTGTTTCTGACAGATGAAGACATTAGGGCTATTGATGTTATCATTTATACTATTACTGTACGCTGTTTCTGACAGATGAAGACGTTAGGGCAATTGATGTTATCATTTATACTATTACTGTACGCTGTTTCTGACAGATGAAGACGTTAGGGCTATTGATGTTATCATTTATACTATTAATGTACGCTGTTTCTGACAGATGAAGACGTTATGGCTATTGATGTTATTATTTATACTATTACTGTACGCTGTTTCTGACAGATGAAGACGTTACAGCTATTGATGTTATTTATTTATACTATTATGTACGCTGTGTTTCTGAAGATGAATGACGTTAGGGCAGATAGATTGATTGATGTTATCATTTATACTATTAATGTACGCTGTTTCTGACAGATGAAGACGTTATGGCTATTGATGTTATATTTATACTATTACTGTACGCTGTTTCTGAGAGATGAAGACGTTAGGGCTATTGATGTTATTATCTATACTATTATCATACGCTGTTTCTATGTTATTATTTATACTATTTTTGTTCGCTGTTTCTGACAGATGAAGACGTTTGGGCCATTGATGTTATTATCTATACTATTATTATACGCTGTTTCTGTGTTATTATTTATACTATTTTTGTTCGCTGTTTCTGACAGATGAAGACGTTTGGGCTATGGTTGTTGCTGTTAGTCTTAATGGTTATATTGACTGCTGAAGCTGACGCAAAGAAGAGAAGGCGGAGAATCAAGTTTTCAATTAGAGTTACTTTTAGGAGGAGGAATCGTGCACGTGGTCGCCGCGATGTAAGTACGAAGTTGCGTAAGACAATTAGGTGGTTCATTTATTGGAAGAAGAGTAACATGACGATGGCTATCTTGGCAAATAAAAACGAAAATGGCTGAACGTAGGCTTTTATAACAAGTCTATGTCTTAATCATCCCATACATAACATCGTGTCATTGGTAACATCTGATTGGTTGATACAGCGGTGAAAGAATTTTAGTCTATATTGCTAACTTAATTTGGAATAACTTGAATAGATCATTAGTTATTTAAGCATTAAACTGTCTTCCTATGGAATCTATGGTCTATATAAATGCCAGAGCTTTGCGGACAATTATCTCATAATATAAAACGTATATTTACATTATTAAATCATTTTGGGTTTTCTGCATTAACGTTGTTTACGTTAGAACAGGAAAACCTTTTATCAACGACGATTTAATCCACAAGATGGAACAGTGATCAGTTGACGTTACCATGTCAACATTAGTGACGTCATACTGGTCACGTTTTGGGTGTCAGTTATACCCCATAGACTTCACTCTGCCTTGGTTAGTTTATATAGTAAAAGTGACAAGTGAATGTAAATATAAGGATTTATTGAATTGAACCTTTATTTCGTAGATCGAGGAAATGTTAACTCTTCCCTGTGACGTCAGAGACTACGACACTAATAAAGATGACGTCATCAGTCGAATGGAATGGCAGAGATACATAACAGAATTTAATCCAGAACTTGACTTTACAGAATACGAGGACGTTATCATTGAACAACTCGATACAAATGGTAAAATGTCTTTTTGAAAGTTAATACATGTATACATCTAAATACATTTAAAGATGATCCACCGCTGACAATGGCATTTTTTCGCTATCAAAAACAGAAGCAGACGATTTAGTATTTTTCTCCAGTTACAAAAGTTATTTACTTTACACCATTATCACCATTGAAATGTTTGAGCTTTTGGTTTTACTTCAAGACAAAAATATTAAAAATAATTATTTGCATCCCGAAAAAATTCCGTGGCGCTATGTCTTATATGGAATGAAGTATTGATTCCGCATGCACCAAAAGCAAAATAAATAATTTCATATTATTTTTGTGTTGATTAAACATATATATACACGATTAATCACCAATTATTGTTAAATTGGTGAATATCGTTTATGCTCTGTCGGCGGTGGAGCATTTTTAAATAAAAATATCATAATTTTCCCCCAATATTTGTAGAATTACCAGTTATAGAATGCTTTTGTTTTTTATGTATCGCCTATTCATATATTCCTATTCACTATGAACTTACAGTATATGAAATACACAAATACAAATTATACATACATGTGGTTCGGGGAGTAAATCGTGGACAGGTAACCAGCATTGTTCAACAAGCTACACAAAATACAAACACACATATGTTTTATAAAAGTAATTTTCATTATGATAAACAAATTCGATACTATGTTTGAGCAGAGCGACAATGCAACATACTTACTGACCGAGTTCAGAAAGAACCATCGTGATGTTAATTTAGTTCTATCTACATGCATATTTAACTTTTACGTGGCTACTATAGCATACAGTGTACGTTCCACCAAAAATGATGATATTAGACAGAGATCTCTGTAATACCAAATTACTTAATGTTACTGAACAGAGCAATCGTCTGTAACCATGACTTAATTCCAACCATAATCTTTTGCACAGGAGACGGAGTTCTTCAGGTGGAGGAATTCTTTGTGGATACGAGATACAAAAAAGATTGCATATGAGTAAGATTGATGTTATATGACCATTTTGATGAAGAGGACTGGTTTTTATCATAGTCAAAGTTCCTCGCTTTGTCTGACAAGTCCTTGTAGAGACCATGACAACAGAATCAGTGATGTAGAACCTTACCAAACCAACAAACAACGGAAATCACTCAGTAAAATAGCAGTCACGTCGATGTTCGTTTGTTATGTCTTTCACAGTACCATATATATAGGAAGTTCATGTCTTTCACAGAACGATATATATATAAAGTTCTATATAAGATCCATGTCATGTTCTGTAATATTAATGTATAATTCCATTTTGCTTGTAACGAGCATTTCCATTGACTTAAACATTTACGTTATTAACCCATAAAGGAAAACGGCGTCGCCGTTTGTAACGTCGCTTCAGATTGGCTGATACAATGGCGTAATAACTCCATAGAATGTCAGTAAAATTGAATTTTAAGGGTTACTTTGAATACATATTTTATCTTATGGAGATATAACACAAAAATCTTAAAGTCATCTCATCATAAACAGCTTAACGGTTTATTTAGACATCAGATTTTTGTGTTATATCTCCATAACATAAAAAATATCTTCAATTTAATCCTTACATATTGATTTTTGCTATATATTGATAAAAAATATAACCCCGACATAAAGTGTTTATTCCAATATAGGTTTCGTAAATAAGAGCTGTCCATGGCCATACACCTGAAACCATAACGGGTTATGTTATTGAATAATGAGTTATTTTCTGAGCTCATACTTAGTATGGATTACATATTACATTTTGTGGGTTTCACATCTGCTAATATTTATCATAAATGTGGTTATCATATATATAGAAAGTTATATTTTCAATAACAATCCTTAAATTTAAAAAGTGAAAAACAATCAAAAGTTGTATAGTTTCTGTATTTGTGACAGATTTAGATACTTTTCTTTTGTATACTGAACACCTTATCGGTGACAAAAATCCGTTGAAAAATACATATTGTGGTTTTATGAAGAAAGCAATAAACAGACCGACGTCGGATACATAGCAAACCAACTTTGTTACAATTTTACAGTGCTTGCAGTAGAATAGGAGAGACAACTCTGTATTTGACGTCACATTTAGGTTTTGTAATTCTTGCTGTATCTTTCAAATACATTAAAGCGTTTCCTACTATTTTATTCACGTTCAATCATTTAAAATCTACAAAACCTATTAAAATAATAAGTTTAAAAGCGACGGTCCATGTATCTTAATATTTTGACAAAGGAAATATCACCATCTTCACTAGATTTCAGATGCGATCGTGCCTTGTACCGTAATGTATTTTGTATAAGATTATCTTACTGAGTAACTATTGCTGACAATGTTATTGTTCTTCAGATGGATCTTTGTATACACACATGTATTGTAAGTATTGTAAATAAGAATAAAGAGTACGTGTTTAATACTGAGACGTTTGAACTACATAACAGGGGTCGGACTTTTTAACTCTACTTCATAGTGATACTAGGTTTGTGTTTTACTGCTATCAGAGGGTTGCACTTGATTCATGTCATTGTTACGATACCATTATATTGGGAGGACATTTGTTGCATCCGGTTAGAATTTGTACATAACAACAATAAAAAAAATGTGGTATAACGTATTTATGTTGGATGTACAGAGTGTCTATAAGCTGTAACGAGTTTGCTCCCTTTATCAAAATGTAATCAATACAGGTATGTTAAATAGTAAAATCTTTCTGAAGACAAATCACTTTCTCAATATTCTGAAGAAGTGATTGTGCAAGGTTTATCTCTGAATAAAACTCTTACACTTTCAGACATTCAGATTTTTTTAATTTTTAATAATAATCATTAATAAAAATGATAATAATGAAGATAAATGTACATCGTTCCGTCAGAACCGCAAATTAATTTCAATGTTTACACTATCTTGGTACGTATTCTTGTTTCATCTGATTATGTCTTATTTGAATTGTCCTGATACTGCAGTCTTGATTACGAGTTTCTTCATAACAAACCTCGCGTATCTGCCAACGTGATGCTAGTTTATGGTGTATTCGTGATTAATTGATGTATCACTGCTGTAAAGTAAACAAAACAAAAAAAAAACAAAACAAAAACCACCAATATTTAATATGACATACATTTATTGTTTTTAAGTAATGACCTTCAAATGTAGGGAAAATTACGGTATACTAGCGTAACGGTTGAAACTTGCATTTATTTTATTTTGATTAAGCTCAAAGAATTATTTTCATGGCAATTTTCTGTATTCATAATATTTATTTAATATATGACTTTTTTATGTAACCATTACTAGTCACACAAATTAATTTGAGGGGATAAGCAAAACATACGATATTTAAGAATTTATAAACAAACATATTGATGAAATAACCCAGTAACATGATTCTAAAAGGATGTACATGTCCGATTGTTAACCTGTCCAGCTATCAGACAAAAGGAACTAAACAACACGTGATACTTACAGACAGTCCTTTCTATATTCCGTATCCGACGATAACTCCTCTACCTGGAGAATTCCGTCTCCTGTAAAGAAAACAATAGTCACTGACATTTAGAGTTCATCTCATTGCAGCAGCACATTGTGTGTGTCAAATGTTTTTCGTAGTTACCATAGATTCCCAAGAAACTTCATTTTGATAATAATTGCAAGTGTCGTAGGCTATTCTCGGCCGGGCGATATAAACACCATCGTTAAAATCTCCAAGGGAAATAATATATTCCTGACACTTGGTTAGTTCAAACCTGGAAAATCTACAAATTATTACCGTACAAAAAGTAAAATTTAAAAATAAGGTTATTCACTGATATAATACTGATTACATTTTTACAACCAGACCATGGAGTCTATAGGGAAGACAGATAGTAATAATATTTAGATTAACATTTTAATAAACGATGATATTTTAGATTACCATTTGTATCGAGTTGGTGGATGATCAAATCCTCATACTCGGTATTCAGTCCTGGGTTCAACTCGGACATATATGCCTGCCATTCTAGTCTGCTGATGACACGATCTTTATCAATGTCGAACTCTCTGACGTCACACGGAAGGGTTACAATATTCTCAACCTATGGAATAAGTTGAACAGCATTTGTTTAGGGTTCGCAAATGGAGATAATTCGTTAAAGATATCAATTGTATATACAAGATATTTTCTGTATCAACTTAGCATTAAACTTTATTCACTAGTATTCTATTTAAATTTCTAAAATACGATTAAATTTTCAGTGTTGTCTTGTTGATCATTTTAAATGGTATTGGAAGTCTTTCTTCAAAACAAGTTCACAAAGATTAACAATCGTGTATTTGAAAATGGACTGGAAATTCCTATCAATAACATTGATGCAAATGCTAATTCGCGGAAATAAACTTTAAACGAAATTCGCAAAGTAGCTCGCACGCGAAAGAGAGGCTGTTTACAGTAATTCGTGGTATATTACAGTATAATAACCCTGGCCAAACCAGGTTAGAACGTCCAAAAAATTATCAGGGAAACGTTACCAGAATATTGGAACAACTTTTATTTATTTATTTTTCACTCACAAAAACAAAACATTGTTTATTTTCTAGATATATAGAGTTGAAGGCTGCCAAGGTTGGGGTCACGGGGTCAGCCTTCATATATAAAATAGATAATATCCCTTCACTTATTTATGTGTATATTTATTATTTTTGTAGCTATGTAATTAAGAAACATTTAAAGCAAACAAGCGAGGATCACTGGTGCCGCAAGAGGATGAGTTATACTTACAGAGCGACTCGTACGCTGCTTAACTATCTTCTTATACTTTAATTTAATCTTGGTGACAGTCTTCCTCCTCTTTCTCCATGCATCAGTTTCAGTAGTTACTACCACCATCACCACAATCAACAACAGCCATACCCCTATCGACTTCATCTAAAACAGTCAGTGAAGGTTGTATTTCAAAACGGTTTATGTAAAACTATAAAAACATTTACTCTAATCGATCCCAACACCACAGTTAATGAAAAGACATATTATGTGATTTTTCTTTTCTGTCGAGACACAATTGCAACACACATGCGAACACATTGTAATGCGAACACGTAACAAAAAATAAAACTTAACGGAAGTATAAATTATAAGACATAATACTAACATAACAAGCCTTGCCACATAACCAACGGTATTCCAAATAGATAAAAAAAATCATTTCACTGCCCAATTTAAGTCTTCTCTCACATCCATTTTCTGGTCCTTGTCATCAGTTATTAGTCTTAGAAAGAAGTAGCAGCTTTAAATTGTACCTTTTGATATTTTGCTACGATTGAATTCAAAACAATGCATGTTCATGCATTTGATAGGATTTTCTGGAAACCTACCTACACTATAAAGTCTGGTACAAAAGTAGTCCGAACTATTTTGTCGTTCTTTTGTCTTTATATATAGAACGTGATGCTATCAAAGCCTGTAAAGACATGATATGACAGAATTATTAGGATTAACACAAAAATATCCACATGTAATAAAACAACTTACCTCTCAGTTATGATAAGGTCTTCAAAGTCAATGCCAATGTGTTGATGTCCGAATAATAGTTCAGGTCGATACTTATAGGTTTATTTGCGGAACTTCACAGAAAACTTGTCAAAAGCGCATCCTATTTGGAAAACGTATTATTGTCTGTGATGAATGGTGATATAAGATCAGCTACGGTCAGATGAAGATTGTAACCGTGGCTATAGAGGAAGTGTCACAAGAACCTATGATGAATTAACTGAAAGTAGTCATCACTTAAAATTCACTGGAGCCTGAAAAGCGGACTTTCCTCGCTTGAGAATAACGGTTCCATAACTAGCCTATTTACGACACATATTTGAAATGTATGATAGCAGCCAAAACAGTAATAACATAAATACAATTGCATTAGTTCGTCATCATAATATTCACTCATACAGCACAAGGGGAGCCGAATCTTTTTGTCAACCTGCATGCCGTACTAACCTTTACTAAGATTCCTTTCTACCTTCTTCTGTCAACCTTTAGAACTTGCTTCTGGACATTATGAAATTTAATCCATCGATTACCTTTTCAAAAACTTCCTTAATACCGATATCCCAACTGTCCCTCACTACTATTATTGTAAAACAAGACATGGCCAGATTCACAATGTATTGCAGTTCCCTAAACTCTCATCTATATCACCGCGATCTTGTACTTAGTCCTCGCTTCTCCACTGTCCAAATTACCAACAAACAAAAATAATATGTTTTAGAAACCTACTCCATAACTATGATGTTAACAAATACTCTATAGTAACCCCTTATATTGCCCGATCAGTACAATGTAAATATTTTTATAAGGTTCCAAATTTTATCAGTAGCTCGAACCGTTTCAAGTAGAAAAACACACATGTATCCATCAGTACTACTTTACTGTTAATCTCAAAATAAATCTTGTCTTTATTCGTATATTGGTTATATACTCATACCCGTGATAGTTTTACTTATGATCAAACTATAACTGATTTCTCAACAAATCTGTGGTTTTATTGGTTGAAAAATAAACACCATTTTTTTTACCAAATCCCTGCACCCTTTCTTTTTCCTACGAAATCACTTATGATAAGCCCTGTTAACTGTTAGAAATAATCAGTACTGCCCTATTGCTCATGTGTTATATGTAGAGAGACGGATTAATGTAATTGCACTTGTTTCTGAATCCAACCTTTTATAACATGTATATTGTACTGTATCGTTATTGAATTGAATAAAATATTGTTTAAACCAATTGCATTAGTATGTTATTCTAGCGGAATTGTTTCTGTCTCCTATTAGACGATACAATTCATATGTTTAATACCGATATTTGGTTAATTTCTTTCTACCATTACAACATACATGGGAGCAATCGCACAGAGATGCATTTGTACTTATTGGCTTTTGTCAAATAGGTTTTACCATTGAATGTAAATCGAGACGTTACAGACAATACACGCGTAATTCTGTATGTGGCATATGCATGCCAGATATAGAAGACTTAATTTTGAACCAAAATGCTTTAAAGGTCCACTGCCTTTCCGGGGCAAAATTTAAAGGTTTCTTGAAAACACTAATAACATAAGATAATACATATCGATGGCCTAAGATGAGGTAACAACACCAAACAAATGCAAGGTTTCCTGCGTAATATATGATAACTGTGGAGATTCATTTCGCTGTTTTTCCGTCTGACGCAGTAATATTCAACTACCGCGCGGTATTTAGGACGAAGGCGGCAAACATAAGACGACCAGCATTAGGAAAATTAAGATTTTATTTATTTTAATTATTTTTTTAAGAAGATGATGAGTGTAGTTATAACGGTAAGTTAATAACTTTTGCGACTCTACAAAATTATTGATCTCGTTTTACATTCCCATCATAAAAATTAAAAGCCATTTCCGAAAGGTAAAGGGCCTTTAAGCTGTATTTAAAGCTTTCTATATTTTCTTTGCTTTCATACTGAATTTTACTTTCTGAGTGGACTATATCTTTCATAATCCGATAATGGCGCATTTTATTTTCCACAAACCTTTTTTTTTTTTTTTTTTTTTTTGTATTTCACTGGATGGTATGAGCTTTACACGTTACTACCTTTAGCAGGCAACTTTTGAGCAACATTTATTAAAAGATGTGCATGTGTCTTCTCAGAATTATTCAAACCCATGATTAATCAATAGGAAATTACTCCGTTTCAATATCGGAGAACCTGGGCCCGGCACCATAAAACTTTCTTAGACAGACTCTTTACTCAATCCACGTATGTAAAATTATATAATTAAGTAAAAACTCCGTCTGAGATTAGTTTAAAGGTGCCTGGCCCAGGTTGCCCTTGTACTGGAAAACAAGTATAACTTCACATACTATAATTTACTTTACAGATTAGGTATTAACACAGATATCATGTCATATATAATTCAGAAGAAATATATATATATAAAAAATAAAGAAAATTTTATATATGTTAAAAATGTTATGTATTTGCGGAAAACGAATATTCAGCGCATCCACACGAGCACCAATTTTTATAACCGATCTCTTAATAATTATGTAAAATCTGTAGGTAGACTCAATTTCAATGATACTGCTATCAAGATACAAAACACCAACGATAGTACTACGATAACACTATGTCTAATGAAAATGATTATTTTGTTTTTGTATTTTAAAGGGAAAAAGGATAAACATATACATGTATATATAACATAAACTGTTGTAGATAAAAGTAAACATGTATATATAACATAAACTGTTGCAGATAAAAGTAAACATGTATATATAACATAAACTGTTGTAGATTTAAAGTAAACATGTATATATAACATAAACTGTTGTAGATAAAAGTAAACATGTATATATAACATAAAATGTTGTAGATAAAAGTAAACATGTTGTTATGTATGACACTAAATACATGTAGTTATAACATAAACTGTTGTAGATAAAAGTAAACATGTATATATAACATAAACTGTTGTAGATAAAAGTAAACATGTATATATAACATAAACTGTTGTAGATAAAAGTAAACATGTATATATAACATAAACTGTTGTAGATAAAAGTAAACATGTATATATAACATAAACTGTTGTAGATAAAAGTAAACATGTATATATAACATAAACTGTTGTAGATAAAAGTAAACATGTATATATAACATAAACTGTTGTAGATAAAAGTAAACATGTATATATAACATAAACTGTTGTAGATAAAAGTAAACATGTATATATAACATAAACTGTTGTAGATATAAGTAAACATGTATATATAACATAAACTGTTGTAGATTTAAAGTAAACATGTATATATAACATAAACTGTTGTAGATAAAAGTAAACATGTGTATATATAACATAAACTGTTGCAGATAAAAGTAAACATGTATATATAACATAAACTGTTGTAGATAAAAGTAAACATGTATATATAACATAAACTGTTGTAGATAAAAGTAAACATGTATATATAACATAAACTGTTGTAGATAAAAGTAAACATGTATATATAACATAAACTGTTGTAGATAAAAGTAAACATGTATATATAACATAAACTGTTGTAGATAAAAGTAAACATGTATATATAACATAAACTGTTGTAGATAAAAGTAAACATGTATATATAACATAAACTGTTGTAGATAAAAGTAAACATGTATATATAACATAAACTGTTGTAGATAAAAGTAAACATGTATATATAACATAAACTGTTGTAGATAAAAGTAAACATGTATATATAACATAAACTGTTGTAGATAAAAGTAAACATGTATATATAACATAAACTGTTGTAGATAAAAGTAAACATGTATATATAACATAAACTGTTGTAGATAAAAGTAAAACATGTAAACATAAATAAATAAACATGTATATATAAACATAAACTGTTGTAGATAAAAGTAAACATGTATATATAACATAAACTGTTGTAGATAAAAGTAAACATGTATATATAACATAAACTGTTGTAGATAAAAGTAAACATGTATATATAACATAAACTGTTGTAGATAAAAGTAAACATGTATATATAACATAAACTGTTGTAGATAAAAGTAAACATGTATATATAACATAAACTGTTGTAGATAAAAGTAAACATGTATATATATAACATAAACTGTTGTAGATAAAAGTAAACATGTATATATAAACATAAACTGTTGTAGATAAAAGTAAACATGTATATAAACATAAACTGTTGTAGATAAAAGTAAACATGTATATATAACATAAACTGTTGTAGATAAAAGTAAACATGTATATATAACATAAACTGTTGTAGATAAAAGTAAACATGTTTATAACATAAACTGTTGTAGATAAAAGTAAACATGTATATATAACATAAACTGTTGTGATAGTAAACATGTATATAAAGTAAACAAATGTATATATAACATAAACTGTTGTAGATAAAAGTAAACATGTATATATAACATAAACTGTTGTAGATAAAAGTAAACATGTATATATAACATAAACTGTTGTAGATAAAAGTAAACATGTATATATAACATAAACTGTTGTAGATAAAAGTAAACATGTATATATAACATAAACTGTTGTAGATAAAAGTAAACATGTATATATAACATAAACTGTTGTAGATAAAAGTAAACATGTATATATAACATAAACTGTTGTAGATAAATAAACTGTTGTAGATAAAAGTAAACATGTATATATAACATAAACTGTTGTAGATAAAAGTAAACATGTATATATAACATAAACTGTTGCAGATAAAAGTAAAACATGTATATATAACATAAACTGTTGTAGGTAAAAAGTAAACATGTATATATAACATAAACTGTTGTAGATAAAAGTAAACATGTATATATAACATAAACTGTTGTAGATAAAAGTAAACATGTATATATAACATAAACTGTTGTAGATAAAAGTAAACATGTATATATAACATAAACTGTTGTAGATAAAAGTAAACATGTATATATAACATAAACTGTTGTAGATAAAAGTAAACATGTTTATATAAGATAAACTGTTGTAGATAAAAGTAAACATGTATATATAACATAAACTGTTGTAGATAAAAGTAAACATGTATATATAACATGAACTGTTGTAGATAAAAGTAAACATGTATATATAACATAAACTGTTGTAGATAAAAGTAAACATTTACTGATATGACAAATACGGTACTAATGTTCAGTGTTCAGCCTTCAGACGACACTGTATACAGATGTTCAATCATTTTAAACACTTATCTGAAAGGTAAAAATTAGGTCATGGTTACGACCGTATCACTTCTCAGCAAAGTATTAACAATTATCCCGGCTAGCTCACTTCTGTGATCGGTCAACTGTCTGGAGAAATTAATTACGTTTGATATGAAAACACATCACTAACAATATTTAGGTTGATTTACATTTCATTTTGAAAAAAAAAGGTTTTGAAGCAAAAACAATTTGATTGCAAGTATGCATTCCACCTGATGGCCTGATGTTTTTAAATGAAAGAGCATTTTTGACAGGAAAGATAATGGTTACTTTATGATTTTTGACTTTAGAATGTCATGTTCCCAAAATAGCAATGAATTGAAGTGTAAAGAAAGGCACATCAATCATAGCACGGTAAAATGTCGCTAAGCTCTGTTGTTTTTAACGGAACTTCCTTGAACTTTTTCATTTTAAGTTCGGATTCTTTATGATGACATGAAATCTCTTTTATCATCATGCATCACAGCAGCTGCAGAACAGGATAGGATTTTGACCATTTTTCGTTCGATTTCCGTATCAAAAACTATAAAAGATCCAACCTAATGTTGATATGGCATCAACTCATCTTAACTCAGTCAGAAGACTACACAGAGAAAAAACCACAACGTAAGTATCCACACGTTATCATAATTTATGTATATCTTGTTCCTAACAGATATTATTGCTAACAGTTACCGCTGTCTCAGTTAAGGCTCTTTGAGGATACGATTTTTTTTGTAAAGAGTTATCTCACTTTAGCACTATCGCCGTCACCAAATTTATCTTGTAATATGGAAATACTTGTAATGTCGAGTCAATAATTGAGAAGTCTAAAATTTAAATAATTTTGTCTTAGCATTTTGCTAGGTAGATAACTTTGATTATAAACAGAACAGTCCATAGATTAGGTTTGGTTATATAGAACACAAGTGCATTAGTATCGATTTTACTTGAATTTTATGGAATTGTCAGAATAGAAGCTAATTTTCAACAAAAATGACATTACTGACAAATTACTTGGTTATAGTTAGCATAAAAACTGTCCAAGAACCATTGACGAAACCTGCGACTTATATGATATTTACTACAGATCTGTGTAGTAACAAGTTGTCGCCCTATCTTAAATACTGGACATTGGACTTGATGCCTAATAAAAATACAGTGCCAAACAATTAATACATCAGTCGTCATTAAGTAATAGCCTAGAGAAAAACGAGAGCAATTATTATGGACATAAACTGTATCAGCTTGTAATGTTGAATAAAACAGTTATTGTTGCGATGTCGGGTAAGTGATTCACATTAAGCGTATATTATACAGTTAAAGTATGGGGTTGAGGGATATAGCAAGTTTCTGGTTTCCCGGGACTTGTCTATTTCCCGAGGCGGAAACTTGATATATCACTCAATCCCATACTTTAACTGTTTTAATATGCCCTGCAGGTAGGGCGTTAGAATTGTACCTGCTGCCCCTATTGCATGATCGTAAAAGGCGACTAAATTTAGGATCTTATATTTTCTCTTCTTCCTAACTGACTTTATCTTTCCTAATGCCTGCCTTGGCACCGCCTCACTTTTGGCCTTGAGTTGAGCGTTCGCCCCTGTGAGGAAGGCTCTGGGTTCTGTCCCCCTAGTCGAGACACACCAAAGTCTATAAAAGTGGTAGTTTCTGCTCCTGCTTAGCGCTCAGCATACAGGGAGTGGGACGACTGGTTCGCCCGTTGTCAGTATAATGTGACCGGGTGGGGTCTGTTGCTTGGTGTCTTCGGCGGCATGCTTCAGTGATATAGCACTATAAAAAGGGCAACAGTTCCACTATACAAGAAGACACAACATGAATATACCGCAGTCTCCCAAATCACGCACCTCGCACAACATACACGCAACACACCGCATACATGGGAGGCCGTCCTTACATGACCATAGCTGTTAATAGGACGTTAATTAATCAAACAAACAAAATTTAATATACCGATACATACAAAAGCTATGATAAGACTAAAAATATATTTCTTTCATACGCTAACGTTCTCTCTATTCCTGTCGCGTACGGCAATGGCCATTGGAGATTGAGATAATTTTACATTGTAATCGATCTACGTAATCTTATCTTCAAACATACAAATTATTCTGTGATGATAACTGTGATTCTATGTCCGTTTTGTTTTGCTTCTATTCAAACCGCAGGTTAAAATTTGATTCCGCTGTGATTTCTCGATATTTCAACATTAATCATCACTGCTATCTTTCTTCATGTAGAGGCCCATCAAATCATTTATTATCAACTATAGCCAAAACCATTGAAAAGCATCTAATTGCGGTCGCTTTTCATTTTCAATCATTGTCAATGAGGATAATATCATTTAAGGTAACAATCAAATTAAGTTGTAAAATCCTGACATATTGTTCTTACCTTACAATATTAGCATTATTATCCTATTATCAATGGCCTCCCACTTATTTCGTGTATTAAATACTATTTTACAGATGAGGTCGATTGGAGTATGGTTGTTGTTATTTGTTGTGTTCATGGTAATTACTTCTGAAACAGATGCTAGAAAAACAAAAACAAAAGTAAAAGTAAAGGTGATATTTAAGAAAAAAACATCAACAAACGGCGGCCGTCGCCGCCGATCGGTAAGTACAAACAAATATATCGAAGGACTTTCCTGTTTACCTTGATGCATCTTTTAACAAATTCAAAGAACTGTAAATGAATTGGAGTTAGCACTTGAAAAAAGATCATGAAGTATTTCAATGAAAATAATAATAACTGTATTTTTATTAAAAGAGCAAATTGTCTCGTATCATTATCATAACTACTTCCATTTATATTACTGTATGCCATAATAAGATACTGATATTGACTTCATGTATTCAACAGTGTCCACTTTAATACATTTAGAAGAGTAAATTATGTATATTTTTTTTATTTAACTAGAAATATGTATGTGATACTTGCTTTGTCAAAAAGTCGATTGACTCTAAATCTTCCAACTATCATTCTATAGATTGAGAATATAATGACTCTCCCGTGTGACGTTAGAGAGTACGACACTGATAAAGATGACGTCATCAGTCGAATGGAATGGCAAACCTACATCACAGAATTTAACCCTGAACTGAACTTCGCTGAATATGAAAACAAAATCATTCAACAACTCGACAGAAATGGTATTAGTTTTTTTTTTATTTTCGTCAAGTTTTATGTCATAAAAGTGTGCGATTCAGATTATTATTAACATATATTTGTGTTTGAATTTCCCATACGCCCCTTTCTTGGAAATATCAACAGGTGTACTTACATCAGAAGTCAAGATACAAGACCATCTTTTCACACATTACTTTAACCTTAAATTAAGTTATTGTTATGTTGTTGTTGTGTTGTATTTGATCATAGGCGATGGATTTCTTCAAGTTCGGGAGTTCTCTTTGGATGACGAATACAAGAAGGATTGTCTGTAAGTATTTACGTCATGTACAAAAGTTTCTATACATTACCTCAAGCTGATATAAGGCAGAATTTAGTAATATCCATAATGTCGCACCTTGTTGTTATGTAATGTAAATCTGATGTTCGTTGACATCGATGTTACCTTTGTATCTAATCTAAGTCCTATTAGCAGTCAAGGTCATTTAAAGTCGTTCCAGATTAAAGAGGTAGAAAAAAACGAAGCAGTATCTGGCAACTGTCCATCATGGGATAAATTCGAACTCAAAACCAGTGGTTTACGGTAATATGGGATGAATATTCGAACTTAAATGCCAGAGGTAGAGGGTTAACAGTAATATGTTGGCACACCTTAATCACTCGGTCATCGCGAACCAATTGTCATATCGTTATGTACCAGATATGTTGAATGTGTATATTTTCTACTTTATATAAGGTGCAAAATTGTTCAAGGATCAAAGCAATTTGTATTTAATATTTACTATGTTTTCTCTACAGATCAGAGACACAACCTCCTGCATAGCGATAAAAAGATTTAAGGCTAGTAGATGTAATCTTGCAGTGACATCAGGAGGAGATTAAAAGCTAGCAGACCAGCTGTATTATCATGTAGTGCCTTATGATATAAAATAATCTTTTGATTAAACCTGTTAAACTTCTGTTGTTTTTGTATTTAAATATTAACCAAGCTGAAGTGACAAACGATGCTATATCCTAGGAAAACAAACCAAGATATGAAGATACAAATGTGAACACGAACGCCATTGAAAAAAATACGTGGAAAGGGCCATTCATAATTATTACCATACATACTAAGTTAAAGATAGCTATAATAATGAAGTAACAGTTTAAAGAATAAATCTTAATACTAAGGGAAGTAATATTTAAGCATTGAAGTCACTATTTTTTTAATTTCATCGGGGTATGAAAGACATTTTGTTTGCAAACTGTGTGAATCCGCGTAGCGGATTCTCACAAAAGTTTGCAAACAAAATTCATTTCATACCCCGATGAAATAAAAAAAAATAGTGACTTCAATGCTTATAATTAATTTTTCCAGTCTACTTTATAAAATGAAATACGTTTACACGTACGATTCCATTGATTTTTTCAAAGGGATTATTTTTTCCAAACCGATACGCAACGTCAATGTTTCTATTGTGACGTCACGATAACGTCGGGTTTCCGCGCCATTCTCAGATTTTTTTTCATCGTTGAATGCAAAAAATTGAATAGGCCAATCAGAAAGCCAGAAACAAAGAGAAAATTAATTATTAGGATATATATGTAAACGCTGGTGAAAATCAAGCTCAAAATAAAATTAGTTCATAATTATAACAGTGGTAAAAATGGTAATAACTTTACTTTTGTCTATACATCAACGACTCATTCCGATAACTACCAGTACAAATCTGAGCGTCCAACCTCGTGTTATTATCATCATATTATCAACATCACAAAATATTTCAAATACATATGCATATATTTCAATTTGAAGTTGGACACAATGAAACTACTTAAAAAATCCTGTTTTATTTGCTCATGAACTTGAGTATCTTTTAACACCGGTCTCCGCGCAAGAAAATATTCTAGGCCTATTTGCCTAAGAAGGCGTAGCTTCCTACTAGGCCTAGGCCTACTGTAGACCTAGATCTAAACAGTGATGTTTTATAAAAAAGTACATATATTACAGATTTCTACAATTTAAATTTTAAGAACATTTCTATGAACACTCATTTCGTAGTTTTATCATTAGTTTTGTTCATGACGTCAGCAAAGAAGGAGTGTGAGACATGTAACGTTAAGCTTACTTTTTTGTGGAAGGGGGGGGGGTGAGTTATAGGCCTAATCATTTAGCATATTATACACATTTTAAGGTTTAGTTATTATTTGATTGTACCAATTTCTGCCCTTTTATCGTTTTACTGACCCATGTTTACCATTCGATTCGAGCAACATTGCGGTACCGAAGAAGAATAAAATGGGCCATGCCCCTGTGTGACGTGTGTCAAAACTAAGAACGTCTCTGTAACAAGCAAGATAAGAAAAGCTATAAAGGGTACACTAACCAATAGAACTATGCCGGTCCCATCACGTTACGGTGGCTCTCCAATTTGAATCGAAGCGGGATACAACCGTATCACATAGTCTAGATATTATCCTTCCGCAGCTTTGGCGAACGATTTTTGCAATCATTTCTAAATCCATTTTAATGTTTTATTTTTCATCTGGATATACTGATAAGATAATTGCTTCTAATAAATGTATGACAAATTGTAATATTTGCACTTTAAATTTCAATTTGTCGTATTCTTATGACGGACTACTTTC
This sequence comes from Argopecten irradians, assembly GCF_041381155.1. Lineage (NCBI taxonomy): Eukaryota > Metazoa > Mollusca > Bivalvia > Pectinida > Pectinidae > Argopecten > Argopecten irradians. The sequence goes on from NC_091135.1 coordinate 60,060,684, forward strand.
TCTGTCTCTCGTTGTAGACTTGCACGAGTCCAGAGACTATTTTTAAAATTAATGAAATCAAATACAAACGAAATGAAATATAAGGCTTGAATCTTGCTTCGGTCGATTTCATGGGGTGATGCATTGAGTTTTCTTGAAATAAATTAAACATGAACATGAGTTCATTTAATTTGTTTCAAGAGGAACTCAATTCATCACCCAATAAAATCGACCAAAGCAAGATTAGATTAAATCCTTAATTGAATCTTAGCATGTGCATTGAGAATTGAAGTTTATAGAAAAAAAGGCTAGTGACAACGCTGAGGATAATGATGTGAGATACCATGGAGGTGATGACATGCTAAAAGGTCAACGTTCAGTTCTTACTTCCTTCTGACAACCAAGGATTTCCCTTGTGACAACTAAAAATAGTTTGACCGTGTTAGCGGTGAATAGGATTTGGTGTATACTAATGATCACAAACACAATAAAACAGGTACAACTGACATTAGGAAATCAATTTACTGACATGTCTCTGGTTTGAACAATCAACTCTATCATTTACACTCTCAGCTAAATTGATTGTCAATTATATCAAATAATTGATCAATTCAAAAACCTTCTCAATCCATATTTTATTTGTCTTTAAAAGGTTTTTTTCTTAGAGCACCTTTTCGTCCTAGCACATTGTAGAACAACAGAAGACAATAAAGACAGACAAGTATTCAAAAATGTATTGTATATCTTTATAGTATAACACGACATATCCGCCTTAATAGAAACCAAAATTAATTCTGCGTGACAACTTCATAAAATTTCATATGAAATTAATACCAACCAAAGTCGTAAAAATGTTGTAAAAAATCCAGTAGAGGCTGCATTGTTCGCTGGAGTTCCTGTCAGTGAAATATTCTAGTAGAGGGATATCGAAAGGATACGTGGTAAATGTTTGTAATCCATCACATTTTTCTAGTAAGAAATAATTTCAATACCTCTGATATCTTACTTCATTCCAGAATTTATATTCCAAGATGTAGAAAGTTGTTTTAGTTTATTTAGGCATTAAGCTGTGTTCCTATGGAATCTATGGTCTATATAAATACCAAAGCTTTGCATCCAATCTTCATGAGATGATTGTCTGCAAAGCTCTGGCATCTATATAGGCCATAGATTCCATAGGAAGATAGTTCATTAACATTGTAAGATAAACCGTTTATCAACGACGATTTAATCCACAAGATGAAACAGCGATTTTGACGGTGATCAATTGACATTACCATATCAACATTAGTAAGGTTATGGTAGTCACGTTTTGGGTGTCAGTAATACTCCCATAGACTTCTCTTTGTTTCGGTGAGTTTATATAGTAGAAGTGACAATTGAATGTTAACATGTGATTTTAATTTATATTGAGCATCAGTATTAACAGTTTTAAGCACAGGATCCTGGCACGAATTGTTTAACCAACAGTATACATATATATTAAAGTATCAAGGGTATGAACTCGGCGGTCGAGAAAAACGGACCTATGTTTTTAAAATCGTGATTGTTTTAATGCCGATATACAGGTGAAAAGTAACGTTTAATTCCTAACTGTCGGTGAACAGTACCCGTCGTCAGTTCGCAAACATCTCACTGATGGATATGTAATTACATATGTTGTTTTTAAACGAGCTGTTCATGTGATCCCAGATTTGAGACCTCAAAACTATCAATCATAAAATGACCCATTATACTCGACCCTATCAATTAGAAAACAAGCTTTTTATGGCAGACTTATAATGGAAAATGCTATCGGATTCGCCAGGTAATGTATATTTGGATTTAAATTTGACAAAAAAAAGTAAACAAAAGCTATAGTGTAAAACAATATGTTTATATCTACAAATGACTAACTACATTTTAACATTAAGAGTGATTACCTGGTAGTTTTATATTAAGGATAGAAAGCCACAGAACCAACACATAGTAGCATAGTAGCATCTGTCCTCTAGACTAGCAAGGCAACCTTTACAAGGTAGGGAAAGCATGTTCTACTTCATTTACGGACATCATAATAAGTTAATTACCAAAATTCACCAAACCAACTTTAGTTTATATTTGCGCGATGACAACCTGATTTGGAATTTTTTTTTAAAGAAAAGAAACCATGGTATGCGTATATGATTTATATTTCAGATGAAGATCTATCTAACATCCTTCTTAGTGATGGTACTTTTGTGCATGTTGGTGGCCAACGCACAGAAAAGGTCACGACCCAGACAACGTCCATCTATAATATTGCGCCGATGACGATCTGTAAGTCACATTTGAGTATTATATATCTTAGTATTGAAATAAAACATTTATTTGTAACGTCGCGAAAGCAACATCGAAAGTTAATTGATAGAATTCACTGTTTTGACATCTTTGAAGTTGTTGGTGAATCCTTTTGTGTTACTATATTGGAGACTCCTGAATTAAATAGGATTTTCCACAAAAAATGTGATTTTTGTACTGAGGTTGAAGAATCCTTGTCCCTCCCTTGTGACTACGCTGTATGATGCCAACATAGATGGATACATAGGTACAGTGGAAGTACAGGACATATTCTCTGTATTTGAACCAACAATTGCTTCTCCTGAAAATGCCAATCGCATTATTCAGCAGTTAGATATGAACGGTGAGTAACATCTCAAATTATTTCTATATTTGTTTTCTCTTCTAATGAGGATATAAAGAGTAGATTCTATTCATTTCTCTGATTTATTTTGTTATATGTTGTTGCGATCCCGATATGACATAATTAATATATTATACATTTAAGTAATGTATTATGAAGTCAGCTTGCCATTACTACCTATGTCAAATGATAACAATTCAGGCCGGTGTAACGTTGAAAATGGACCCCCGTTGAAAACCGACCTCGGGTCATTTTTCAACGTTGAAAAATGACCCCGAAAACCGTTGAAAACTGAACTTTGAGCACACTTTTTACACCTATCCGTTGAAAATGGACCCCGTTGAAAAGTGACATTCTCAGTAGAAGACTAAGATAGGTAATGCATGATGTCTAATCCTATTGACACATAACATCCTTTGTACAACAACACCACGCAACACAACAACACACAACAACACATAACACACAACACACAACACAACAACAAACAACACAACAACAAACAACACAACACAAACACAACACAAAACAAAACACCACAACATCACACAACACAACATCACACATCACACAACACACAACACAACCACACCACAACACAACCACGCAACAACAACACAACACCACCTAACAACAACACAACACAACAAAACACAACCACACAACACGCGAAAACACCACACAACAACACAACACAACATCACAACAAAACAACACACAACACCACATCACACAACACAATAACACAAAACACAACAATAACACAACACACAACACAACCATAACACAACACACGACAACAACACACAACACAACCACACACCTCACAAAACCACAACACAACATCACACAACACATCACACAATAACACAACACGCAACCACATAGCACACATCACAACCACACAACACAACACCACACAAAACACAGCCACACAGCATCCAACAACACACAACACACCAATAACACACAACATAACAACATAACACAACAACACAAAACACAACGATGATAACGATGATATTAGGAATGGCGATAACAAAATTCGAGAATTATGTTTGCTAAGGTCATTTTCAAGAGACCATCCGTTGAGAGTTTGCCAGGGTCATTTTTCAACGGTCATTTTTCAACAGACCTGCCGTTGAGAATTGACCCTAGACGCTGTCAATTTTCAACGGCATGTTCAATTTTCCACGGCATTCGGGGTCCGTTTTCAACGTTGAAAAATGACCCGAGGTCAATTTTCAACGTTACAACGGCCATACCTGTGAAGTAAAATCAATTTAACTTTCATATATTTGGATAACATTTTAGATCACACGAACCGTTGAACCATATGAATATTTAATAATTGATAATGGGTATGACCATATTTTATCTTACTTGAGTGCCACTTGACTACCTGAAGTACATTCTATAAAAAGTCTTTTCGAAATTATGTAAGTGGTAACAGATATGTCTGTTGATAATCAGTGATAATCAGCAAAACAGTCTTGAAAGCTTGAAAACAAATGACAACCGAGTCGTATTTGTGAATAAATAATTAGTAGGCTGGTTTAGTGACTTTTTATTTCAAGTCATAATGAAAATGTCCCCTTTGGCATGAAAGTATCTGAGGGCATAAGAAACAAAATTATCCAAAGATATAAGCAAGATATAGCTGTTTACCGGAAATATACACATTTTTCAAAATGGCCGCGATTGATCTACGAGATTTTCATATCTCTCTTGCTAATAAAGCTATATTGACGATGTTGATGTCAAAATAAGTGTTTCCGGGCTCGAGGAGTTCAATTTTATTGATATAAATATTAAAAAGTCATCATCTTGCACGTTTTAGCAAAAAAATTGAGGATAAATATCAAAATTCTACTGTAACACTGTAATAAAGGCACGCATAATCTAGGAGATTGCTCTTCATATGGCATTGTTTTACCAATTAGATTCTTAGGACGATTATTTTATAGATCGATATTCTATGCTGCTACAAATTCTTTTTTGAACATCCAAATACATTGTATAACGTACGTGTGTTCTTACTTCCGGCTATATCTTTTATGCATTTTGTAAACAAAAGAAAACATCATTAAAGATCACTATGTATTTCCCATTTGGACTTAACACGGCCAAAATGATATCCTTGTTTGATCTTTAAGTCCAAAAATAGTGTGCAAAACAAGGAAGAAGGGGATGCAAAACGTTATGCATGTTATAGGAAGGGACTATGTAAAGTTGTGGTAAGCATACTTAGTGGATATTGGTTTTACCAAGCAAACTATGATTTGGGTTAATATATTTTTCAGTTTTCCTTACTAAATTGCCTTTTATTACATAGTAAAATTGTGCACTGAAGCCAAAAATATTGAATGGTTCCCATAAAAGTCCAAATAGTTAAACAAGGACGGTAAATGCCGATACTAAAAGCACTCCAATGGAAAAAATGTTTGATTCCAACATACCACTAATGTATAGGTATCAAACAAAACAGAATGTCTTTGTAGACTTAAACTATTAACCTAGGGTTAGTTAAACATCAGGTTCAAATTAGATTTACATAACATGTGGCAACAGATATGACCAAACGAAAGAACCCTGTTAGATAAAGCTTTTACCCAATTAGTACAATTATAATGAACGACTCGAATCTGAATCCTTCCATCAGTAATCACATACTTATGTCAACTTCATGACAGTCGATAAACAATCTTGAAACAGGCTAAGAAAGAACTGAGAGGTTTTGGTCTGGTCATCCATAGGATGTGACCAAGACCTTTTGTCTTTATTTGAGCTGCTCTTAGAATCAATCAAGGGCAAATCCTGTTCTTATGACTAGATGATTGTCTTCCTGGTGATGTCATCATTTTGTTGTAGAATTAGCCATAAGCGCCTTGTAATCAAAAAGATGCCCATATAATAATTAAAATACTTGATCACACATCCAATATTGGTCATCCCATACATTCACGTACTATGTATTTTTATAGTGTAAGATAATCATATGTACTCTATCTATGTAACAGAGCAATAAGGTAATAGTTCCCGGTTGAATTGGACACTTCAGCACGAAATAAACAATTAATTTGCCTTTCCTCCCGAAAATCTTATATGGGTAGACAAATGACTAGTACAAATTCTTGTATGCATGAAAGGTAACGACATTGCATTATCCTTAGCAATAACTCCAGCTGTAAGATTACATTCTCTTTACAGAAGTAGAAAGCGATTTGATTAAAACAACGAACTTTCACTACGCTGAATATCAAGGATTCTCAAAAGAAGGAAGAGGCACAAAAGCAACAGTATAGTTCGGGCTATATATGGAACTTGACGAAAATCAGTAGGGTTATCGAGCTCAGATTGTAATTTCAGTCACTAATATGAACAGTATTTATGTATGGTTTAAAGAAATAGAAAATTAACAAGATATACGAGGTAATGGTAGACACATTCAATTGCAAACTCTCTACGAAAAACATTGATGATATAAACACAAGCTCATAAAGCAAGGCAAAAATTTAGAATTGAGTAAAGAAGATGTGCAATTATCAATATAATGAGGAAGAAGAGTAACTAATATTACTGGGCAGTGTTGTCATGAATTGTAAGAGGCAAAAGAAGAGACAGAAAATGTTGTCCAACGAAATGATAGCGATGCACAGCTGATATATTACGCTTTATCATATTTAAAAGATACTACAGACAAGTTGACGGGAGAAGAAATAGACCTTCTTGCCGTCCGTGGTTATATTCGGACTTGTTTCAAAAGAACCTACCCGAATGAGGCTTCAGATTTCATGTGAGGAACTAGAAAGTCCGAGAAACGTTGACGTGTCACATTTGGTTGTTAAGCCAGAAAACGTAGCAGAGGTACCGAATATGGAATATCGTAAATATTTGTAAATATCCGAATTAATAATTGTGATACTTTCGAAGATCGTCTTCTCAACCTAATCGCACTCTATAAAGAAGGTGTAAACCCTAGAAGAATCAATGCACCTAAGATCTACAATATTGGTAACGGTAACTACAGGTAACAGGAAACTAACAAAGTAATAATGCTGCATGCCTTGTATATCTGCGAACCCCCCCCCCCCCCCCCATTAAGAAACCAGTCTTCGTGTATAGCTTTTCGAGGGTTATGGTATCTAAATGCTCATAAATTCAATATAGTTTATATTCTGCTTTATTGCTTGATAATGGAATATAGTGTCATATAACTGATTAGATCAGACTCACGGGCATAGAGACGAGAACGAGGAGGAAATGGTCTGCAACAACGCAGTAGAAGTAGCTGAGAGCCGCCCGAGACACCAAGACATCGTTGGTAAAACGTGCGTAGGACGCCAGGGACTGGGTACAAGTCATGTGCAGCGCTGGGGGACATCAGATAAAGCCGACAAGAGGAAGATGATACAGGACAACATCAGGAAAATGGAGGAGGAAATCAGGAAGTCTAAAGTGGTGGAGATGGGAGCCCAGGGAGCATGGACGAGGTGGGGAACTACAGACAGAAGACTGTCTTGGTCGGACATCTGGCGCATGGAACCTTGCCGAATCCAGTTCCTGCTGAGGTCAGTTTACGACCTGCTTCCCTCGCCTACTAACCTCCATAGATGGGGCTTGACTGAGACTCCAGACTGTCCCTTGTGCAACCGACCAGGGAACCTTGCGCATGTACTATCAGGATGCAATGTCGCCCTTACGCAAGGACGCTACAGATGGCGCCATCACAAGGGGCTAAGGGAACTGGCTGACATCCTGGAGAGGGAGAGGATTAAGAAGCGGAAGCCCGCTAAGGGCTTTACATTCATCAACTTTGTACGAGGCGGGGAGAGAGGACACACTTCTTCAACTCTTGATCAGGGGGGTATCCTTAACGGCGCACAGAACTGGGAAATTAGGGTCGATCGAGACAGGAGACTGGTATTCCCCGACATCATCCAGACCAATCTGCGTCCAGATATCCTCTTATGGTCAACGCAGGGAAAGAAGATGGTCATGGTTGAATTGACAGTTCCATGGGAAGAAAGATGTGAGGAGGCATTCGAGCGAAAGAAGGGGAAGTATAAAGAATTGGCAGGAGACATCAGGGCCCTAGGGTGGAGTGTTTGGGTCTCCCCAGTGAAGATCGGATGCAGAGGATTTCCTGCACATTCAACATGGAGAATGTTTGCAGCACTGGGTGTATAGGGCAGGAAAGACAGGAGAGCAACAGTGGACCGACTGTCAAGAACAGCAGAGAAGTCGTCCAGCTGGCTGTGGTGGAAACGACAAGACATGAGCTGGAAGCTATCCACAGATGGGCAGTGATTTGGCCAATCACTGTCGACTCGCCATCTTGAGGACGTTCCAGGTTAGGAGTCGAAACGTTCAGAAAGAGGTGGACCTGGCTGATGACGTCTGTGGAGCGGCAATCCAGGGATTGTATTTAGGTAATGGATTGATAATTATTAGGTTTCATAATGAATGAAATAAACTTTTGTCAATAAAATTGGTCAAATTTGTTGATTTTATAGGGGACGTAACTCTTTGCCATTAACGACCTAATAAAATAGAAAAAGACTGCATACAGGGTATTTTTATAATTGTATACCCATATATTAGTACTAAAAAAAACTAGTTTTAATGGTATATAGGAAGGCTATAATAAAATATAATGATTTAAATAACCCTGCCCTCTTACATTAGCTAATGTTGACAGCTATTTCGGAAATAGAGCAATAAATCACTTTTGTCTTTGGATATTTTATTTTCTATGGTCATTAGGTAATGGCATATCAAAGGAAACCTTTACATCACAATCTCAAGTAAACGGGGTATTTTTGTACTTAACCAGTCTACTACTAAATGGTGAAGTATTGTTAACAACTTTTTAAAGAATCAACCCATTTAAAAAAATGGGTAGTAGCAATTTAGGATTTAATATTCGCAAACGTGAAAGTCAACCACGAATTGCGTCGATAGATGATAGTTAATGTTTTTAACTATAGGCAATGATCTTATCGAAGCAGAAGAGTTCTACACTGACCCTAACTTCCAGAAGGACTGTTTTATATGTAAAACTCTGATATATCAATACTGATTCAATCAACATCTGTTATATAAAAAAATCAACTTGGAATTGAATAAAATATCTAGGATACATCACCATGTATTGCTCAATACGTAAACAATTTGGCTTGCCTTTTGGGAAGGGAATGTGGTAGGTGGGTGTCTTATGGAACTCATGTTTTTGCATTGGTTGTGAAAAGCTGTTATATATACAAACTGACAATGGTTTATACATTAATATAAGGACATAAGTGTTATGTTGGGTATTGGCAATCATTTTAAGTGTTTAAATGTACTAGATTAAAGTTATTGTGCACATATTGAAATAATGTTATCCTTAACAAGTGACATTGATTTAGATATATTTGTATTCATTTTAATGAGAAAGTAAAAGATTGCCCTTGTTAGAAAATGTTCTCATAGGCGTGTTCACTGTTTTGAAACAGCTATTGTTTTTAATTTGTTATCAACTTAAAGCCGAACAATTGAACGGTTCGAAATTAATTCATTATTCGCCGATATATAAACCAAAACAATAGCATGCATATAATAAGGGTTATACTAAGGTTTAGTTTGTACGTAATTCTTTTTTCTTTTTTTAAGACAACACCTGAAGTAAAAAGTGATTTTAAAACATTCTTGTAATCTAAGAGGTATAACCACTCTAATAATCATATGTAGCCTTTAAACCTAAATTAATAATTATGTACACAATTATTGAATGCTTTATGTCTTGCATGGATAATACAATGATGTACATAATGTAATAAGTACACTTCTTAAGACAATTGATTTCCACCCAATTGTATATTTTGAACTGCGATAATTAAGAGACAAATGTTATGAAATCACCAGTTACAATACAAATCACAGAAAACGCTTGTATCTGTCGTTTGAAATCGTCATCTGAAGGCGCAGCTGCATATGTTATAACAATGGAGGAATTCAAAGGCCGAAACGCTAATTGCGTTGTGGTTTATTTGTTTATCAGACATAGAGGACAGACTAACGATTATATAATAAAATATCATGCCAAACTATTCTGACTTAACGATTTAAAGGATAAACTGTTTATGTTGTCATTTCCGACATTATAATATTATAAAAATGCTAATATTAAAGCTTCGATTTTTCGATGTTTTTCTTGAGTTACTAAAACCCCAAATGTACCTTAGATATAGACAGTAAATCAATGCGAAATTATTACGTACCGCGTACACGTTATATGTAAAGATACAAATATGTTTCACTGCTAAGGCGAAAACGTGAAAACTACTAAAAAAACAATTAAAGCTAGCGGTCAATGTTAACCCATTGTCCAGTTGTGTCAATAGTCCTCTTTGATGTACGATCGTCAGAAGCTAGTCTGGTCATCGTAAAACTATAACCCGTCAATGTGTGAGACCAAAGTGTCAAGTAAATGGCACAACAGCTTGCTCATTAAAAAACACAATAAAATCCATGGTTGAATTCAATACGTACTCTCCATCAAAGCTTCTTCTTCAAAAGACCATGTCATCAATAAAGGAAACGTGCAGATAATCCTCAATGTTGGTTCACCTTCAGTTTAGTATAAAACACTGAGGTCATATGGAAGATCACTACACTGGTCCTGATGCTAACTGGACACCTCGTTTGGTCTCTACTCTGATTCCAGGTAAGTTATATACTTTGCTAATACTGGTGTCATGGAATGTTCATATGTGCTCTATCCCAAACAAAGACATCAAGAACTAGAACTAGTTTCGATATCTTTAAACAGTTTGTGTGCTTTCATACAAAATGACGTAAGAATAGAAAAGCTAACTGAAGTTGTCTTAATCATCGTTTAGAGGACAATTTATTCTACTTTTGTTTTTGATCTTTGATATATATTTCTGCTTTCTGTAATGCTGATACATATTCAATTCAGTTTCCAGGCGGTCGTAGTTCCCTAGTATCCATCAATGTTGTGTTTGACTTGGGATAGGAGCGAAAATCTGAGTACGTTTGGATTGAATGATATGTTAACATTACTTTACGATCCTTAATTATCATTGGTGTATGCATATTTTCCAGGACTAGAAGATGCTTTCTACAAATCTCGTTCTTCTTATCTTCGCTGCACTTTTGTCTGTGTGTATTGAAGGAACTGTGAAGCTCAATGATGTAAGCACAAACAACGCTATCACATTAAGATACCTAAGTAAAAGACGATAGAATTTTAAAATAATTCAGACGAACCATTTGACCGAAACAAATGTTAAACATCTGAAAAGTCTTTTGTCGTGTAATTATTATATTAGGGTAATAAAATGTTCGCCTTATGACGGTGTAGATATTGGATTAGGTGCTTTAGTTCATTAAGCTATAACTTCGTTGTACTAGCTAAGTCAAGAACAAATGCTTAATTCTTAAAAATAGAAATGCATTGTACTTTCATTGGAAATCTTTTCATGATTTATCAGATAAAAGTTGTGTGTTTTATTTCAATTCATGATATTTTGCTAAAGTAATAGCTGTTTTCCATAGCCGTTGTGTGACTTCTATTTACATTATATCCATGTTTTGTGTTTAAATCGTTAGGGCGCACTGACCGTTCCGTGTGGCATGATTCCATATGATGCGGACGAAGATGGTCTGATTACTGAAGAGGAAGTCGAAGCCTTCTTCATGTCAGAAGGATACCGGGAAAAAGCCGCAAAAAATTGGAGAGCGTCTTTCTTTGATCAATTTGATTTAAATCGTAAGTATTGGTGTATGAAACATAATATAAATACCTTTGCCAGTTGAACAAAATCTACATACACCTTTGTCATCGAATTAACCAAAACTTTTGCGTGATTTCGGCCTCTTTATCAAAACGTCTTTTGAACTGAGGACGTTAGGCTTACAAAGTGTTTAAGCTTGTATGTATACTATGTATGAATTATTTGTGTTCATTTGTATGTTTTGCCAGTTTGTTTCGGTTCGACCCATGCATATTTTGTTATATATTTTGAATGAAAAATGCATTGGATTGAATAGATACTTATGATCAAAGTTTAAATATGATAAAGTAAAATTATTACTGTAATATGAAATCACATAACTGGCCCGTCCAGCCATGCCATAAATAGCTCAAGACACATGTGTAATAACACTTTTATGACGCCACATGTAGTTTTGACGTCATATGACGTCGTATGATTGTCTCAATAGACGGAAATAAAAGTTATGTGATAAATAGAATCTTACACTGGTGACTTTGTTATACGATATTTATCATACTTATGGCTTTGAATTTGATATTACATAGCTACTCACGTAAGATCCTAGATTCTATATTTATAACTGTATCATGACGTTTTTTTCTATTTTGTTTCTGTAAAGATGATCATCTCGTTCAAGTTGAAGAATTTTACCTGGACAAAGGGTACCAAAAAGATTGTATTTTATGTACGTATTTCGCCATTTCATAAAGTTTCCCTGTACTGATTAGGAGTGGACAACCTTTTAATTCAAAGATATTTACCTTTACAGATACTCTTTGTTAAAAATACAGTGTCCAGCTCAATTTTCCTAATTACTAATTAAACAAAAACAAAGCCGTTGTGGTGATGTTGATGTAGAAAGCTTTGTCCCTCGCCTGAAACCAGTTATATGGATAAAGCATCATGGCGATGTAATAATCAAAATGTATCTAAAAAAATTCTCGTAAACGTGTTAAGCCGTTTTTTGTTTAATTAAGAAAATATAGCTGGATACCAAGTGAATGTGATCGAAATGAACGTTTGCAAAATATTCCACAATATATATAGATCTGCATAAGGAATTGAACGCGCATAAAGATAATGCAACCTATTAGACACGACTTTTGCCATACTTTTTGTAGGCCCAATACGTTTAACATACGGAACTTCCGCACGTTTTGTCAAATTGAAATGATGACGTAAGAGAATGTTGAAGTTTAACTTTAAAATTTAATAACGATACGTTTGACTTGACGGAGGGCTATTCTGGAGTATCCAGAATGTAACCGATGTGTTCCGTACAAAGTCTGGGACCTAACTGACATAAAATAAAACATAGCATGGTTAAATACATATACAGACAACGAAATTCTGGAATTGTGATTGACAGATGTCGCTTATCTATAGGTGTTAAATTAGACTGAGGCAATCTGAAGGTGACCAGTGGACTAATATGATAATCCTATTATGTAATATAATGGACAGGTTAGCTGAGTTGTTATACCTAACGACAAAGAATTTATCAATGTTGACATGTACAGTAAAGCTGGACTTCCGGACTCTAATTATATACATTGTTAATATTAACAAAAGGAATACTAGCTATTGTGATGTCTTAGAAATATATTTAACAAAGAGTCTTATGAGTAAAGGTATTTTGAACAGTTCAAAGTCAATTTTAGCACTACACTTTTTATCATAAAATTTCTTTGTGATACGTTTCCGAAAGCAAAATGATAAGATATCAAACTACCAGGCTTGTTTTACCTTTTGATAATTAAGGGTCGTTTAGGTTAACGCATGCGCCTTTAACAAATGCAGCTAAATATAGATTTGTTGTTGTGCTGGCATCCGAAATGTATGTTGTAACAACCACACATTTTTAAAATATATTTTATAGTTGTATTTTATACTTATAAAAGAAATAATATGGCTTTACCCAATATTTCTCCTTTCATAATTTTATATTTCCATATGCTTTAATGCTTGTAGATTGTTCTCGTTGTCATTCCAGCTGCCCTGATGAAAGGATAAAGAGGATTCAGTATTCAATACGCAATCTGTACGACATGAAATATGTAATGTCGCGTACTTCTAGTTTTGAAGAAAAATAAAAATGGAAAAATGCATTAGAAATTAATATTTTTATTTTTATCTAAAACATCTGATATTGATCTTTTGCACATTATCTCTCAACCATCCCCTTCGCAACACACACACACCCCATTGGCAACACCTTTTGCCCATAGTGTTACTGGCAAGTCATTAAAAACCAAAAAAGCTGTTTTTTACGGTCTACTTATTTAAGTGCACATTTATACTGGTCTGTACCATTATTAGAACTATCTGTTGTCGCACACAGATCCTTCATTGTTTGGCACTATGACATAGTCCAATTAGGATATTACGATGGTGTTAGTAACCCCTGGAATATCTAGTATACAGGTTTGTGACACACCAGGTATTTTCTTACTTTGTTAAATACATATTTATGTAGTTTGATGACTGACACACGCTTGTCTAGACTCTTCAAATGTTTAACTACAGTTAGGCCTCAACGGGAATTTGCTAGTCTTGAAGATCTGATTCACACTGACTTCTCTGTGCTTATTCAAAGAGAAAACTTCAAACAATCTGGTACTATTTTGATAATTTTTCTGATGGCAAGTAAAGACTGATTCAATTTCAAATTTTATTTACTTTCAGTCTGCTGACTCATCAGTTAGATACACATACATAAATACATTAATACATTCAGTATAACTAATAAGTCACCCAAATGCGTTAGACTTTACATTGTCTTGTCCTTTTTCCCCATTTATACTATGTACTATATATATTATTTTTGTATTTGTTTTTTATTTGTTTTTTAAACTATAGTCAAACATTTTTTTGTGTTACAAACCCTTTAAAATTGTAGAATATATTAAGCCCTGTATGTAGAGCGTAAGAATTGTACCTGCTGCCACTTTCCCACGATCGTAAAAGGCGACTAAATTCAGGATCTTATCTTTTCTTTCTTCCTAACTTACTATTTCTTCTTCCTTACGTCTCCCTTGACACCACCTCATTTTTGGCCTTCTGTTGAGCGCTCGCCCCTGTGAGGTAGGTTTTTAATTTGGGTTCTGTCCCCTGGCAAAGACACACCTTAGTCTATAAAAATGGTAGTTTCCGTGAGTTTCTGCTCCTGCTTGGCGCTCAGCATTAAGGGAGTGGGACGACTGATTCGCCTGTTGTCAGAATAATGTGACCGAGTAGGGTATGTTGTTTGGTGTCTTCGACGGCATGCTTCAGTTATATAGCACTATAAAAAGGACAATAGTTTCACTACACAAGAAGAGATAGTGTCTTAGCCTAGGCTCGGTTATAACCGGAACAAGGACGTTAAGCACTAACAATCAATCAATGATACAAACAAAAGAAGACATAAGTATACCACAGTCTCCCAAAACACGCACTCCATACACATTCACAGGTGACTCACAGGTGTTCGGACTCATTGAAAGTCAGGGGACACCACCGCATACATGAGAGGCCGTCCTTACAGTGTATATGACCCTAGCTGTTACATTAATAAACGTAAATTAATCAAACAAACAAACAGAAAATAGTAGATTTGGGCTTTTTGAAAATATTGAATAAAAATAACGATCTGTTATGAGTTTCCCTTCATATTATAGTGATTTTTCATTTTTGTGAGCCTTTGGCGAGAAACGATTTTTTTCTTTTTTAATTTTCATAAAACTTATTAAATGACTTTATTGAATGGGTGAGCCCTGCAGGTAGGGCGTTAGTATTGTACCTGCTGCCCCTATAGCATGATAGTAAAAGGCGACTAAATTAGGATCTTATCTTTTCTTTTCTTCCTAACTGACTTTATCTTTCCTAATGCCTTCCTTGGCACCGCCTCACTTTTGGCCTTGTGTTGAGCGTTCGCCCCTGTGAGGAAGGCTCTGGGTTCTGTCCCCTGGCCGAGACACACCAAAGTCTATAAAAGTGGTAGTTTCTGCTCCTGCTTAGCGCTCAGCAAACGGGGAGTGGGACGACTGGTTCGCCCGTTGTCAGTATAATGTGACCGGGTGGGGTGTGTTGCTTGGTGTCTTCGGCGGCATGCTCCAGTGATAAAGCACTATAAAAAGGGCAATAGTTCCACTATACAAGAAGACATAACATGAATTTACCACAGTCTCCCAAAACACGCACCTCGCACAACATACACGCAACACACCGCATACATGGGAGGCCGTCCTTACATGACCATAGCTGTTAATAGGACGTTAATTAAACAAACAAACAAACAAACAAATTATTGAATGGGAAACACGTAAGTAATATGATAAATACAATTATTCAAAAATGTTAATACAAAGTACACGTTAACTCCATTCATAGAAACATGATCCACTATAACGAACCTATCGGTAGTAGTGATCATCTGGTACTGCACGTAATACTTTACTGTGAAAAAATACAACTACAAAGAGGGAATCACGTCTGAAGTACAACAAAGGAGATTATAACAAAATGAGGGAATCTATACCTAAGGACTGGGAAGAATATATAAATGGCAATGAAACTAATATGTATAAAAACTTCACAGATATTATAAACGGTCTGGAAGAGACAAACATCCCAAAGCGTTTAATCATCGGGGACAGGAGAACCAACTACCTCTGAATAAAAGCACCATAGAGAAAATCCACAAAAAAACGTCGAGTGTGGCAAAGGTATATGAAAACGAGTAGCGAGGCCAAACATAAAGAGTATGCTGAAATTAGAAATCAAGTAAAATGGGAACTGCAAAAAGCCAGGAAGTGAGAACATTGATATCTGATCTGAAGTGTTTTAAAAACGGGGATGATCAACAGATGGCTGTTAAGGATAATGACAAAGCCGTGATTTTAGAAAAAAAAAAAAGAAAAAAAAGAGGCAATTATAAAAGACAGTTTATCAGTAAACCCCTAGCGGAGATATTCAATCGTTCACTGCAAGGAGGGAAACTACTGGGTTCTTGAATGGAGAAAAAAAACACCAACATAACTGCTATATTTAAGAAAGGTTCAAAATCAGAACCAGGATTTTATAGACCTGTTAGTCTCACGAGTGTTATTGTAAAAATCCTAGAAAAATTAATTAGAAATAGTAAAGTTAAGCACATGGACAATAATAATCTTTTAATCCCACATAAACGCATTTTAAAATAGCTTTTGGGGTAAGGTGTGAGCAAAACTATTGTCAACTGGATAGGAGATTTTTTAATTTGTAACATATCCCAACGTGTAATTGTTAATAGGGAGACGTCAAAAACATATTCTGTGATTAGCGGCATCCCACAGGGAAGTGTGTTTGGTCCGATTCTTTTCGTAATGTATATAAATGACCTCCCAGACATTCCAACATCACCATCGCCACTATTTGCAGACGACACGAAGCTATACAGGCAAATTAAAACAAATGAAGATGAAAGAATCCTCCAGGAGGACTTAGACAAACTAAGCAATTGGTTAAATACATGGTTACTAAAATTCCATCCAAACAAATGTAAAAGTTCTGTCAATTAAATCTTCCAAGGAAAGGTATTATTCTATGGAAGGAAAAAACGGAGAGATAATTCAACTTTAAAATATCACACAAGAAAATATATAGATGGAGACCTTAATATCAAATCCCACCTGCACAATATTGTCAACAAGGCAAACAGCATAGTTGGTCTGATACGAAGGTCATTTATATATCTTAACGAATCTCTGTTTAAATTATTATTTAAAGCACTAGTTAGGCCACATTTAGAATATATGCAGCTAGCTTATGGAATCCATACCAGAGAACAGATATCGATATTATAATATAACTGAAAAAGTACAAAGAAGGGCGTCAAAGCTGATCACAGGGTTAAAAAACTTAACTTACGATGAAAGTCTAGAGAGGCTGAATCTTTCAACACTGCAGCACCTGAGAACAAGAGGGGACGTCATTAATGTATTCAAAATTGTTGAAAATATTTATGATCCTCGAGTCACCAAGGACTTCTTCCTTATGGACAATGATAGCAGAACCAGAGGCCACTCTGAGAAAAATAAATCACGTTGCAAGTTGGAACTTTTTAGCCAGAGAATAATCGATTTATTCAATAATCTATCACAGAATATTGTAAATGTGGACACAGTGTATAAGTTTGAAATGTTGCTTGACAATTACTGGAGAAGTGTTGGTTGCAAAATATAACCAACATGTACGTATACTGTAAGTAGTTATAATGCAAATGTACAAAATGGATAGTCTACTTTAGCCATTGTTGTATACCGGAATGGAAATAACTTCTTATGTATGTATATTAATTGATATGGATATAGAGGCTTACAGCCTGCATCCATTACATATCGTTATAAATGATATATTTCATAACAAGCACACGTATACTATTTTATTTTTAATTCCGCTTCTTTCCATCCCGTTATCCGCTCCAATTTTAGTAACGCCTAAACATGGCGACTATCATGGTTTCATCACTTGCAAAGACGATCGGAAAGTTTAAAGGACAGGTAATTATAAGTTGCTTCTAGCACAGATTCTGAAAAATATAGCAGAATAACAAAGAAAAAACCCATAATTTCCTATATATGTACAGTACAGTATGTATTGTGCCCCACTATGGCCTGACAGGCACCGAGCCGGTCGCGGAAACAGGTGGATTCGTTACTGAATGACGTTTCGCCCTAAAATGGGTACTGTTCATCATTGGACGTTTACATTAAAATAATGGAAAATAATATGAAATAATGAAGATATATCGATTATACTCCCATTATTTTAGAGATCATATGGCAGTAAAATCAACTTTATTTTGTTTTAATGTAAAGTAACTTAAAGGCATTTTACAAACTATCAGTTTCTGTTTATAATCATATTTTGTGGGGCGAATTGTCTGAGGCGTCATGACGGAATCGGACTCTCCGGTTTGGTTTTCACCTTTATAATCGCCAACACCAGACACAAAACACTTCCGGAATTACTTTGTTTACAAATGGCAGCGAGCAATGACTTAATATATTTAAGCTTTACATCAATGTACCTATCAGTTAGGGATCTCTACGTACAATTTTTAAAAAGTTGAGCTTATTGATTCAGAACTGTGTGAGGCAGTGAAATCACCCGATCTATTATAACATTAGATCTAGATTTTACATCTCGATCACCAACATTTATCTTGTATGATATTTTTGACTACCGTTTATACACAATCGTCTGATTACTGACAAAATGAGACTTGGAGCATATAGGAGTTGTGAGGTCTGCCGATTATTTGTTGAAAGCCGGCATGCTAAAAGTTTGATCTTCAACATATACTGGCAACATTTGTATAATGTTCCTGGCTAAGGCGATATCAGATCTTCATGAACTGGAAATATTGCCATTTATGGTTTTCCATAAAGAAATCCACGGGAGAGGTCATGTCAGCCAACTGCATTTTTATTGACAGGTTAGTAAAAATGTAGACCAAAATAAAAAAAATATTTCGATTATCTGATAAAAACAATCATGTCGTTTTATAAACAGTAATAAAGTATATGTTTAAGAAATCATTTGCAAAGTCAAAATATATGTTTATTAAATTATCAGCTTGGAAAAAAGCTCCTCAAACATAATAATTTCCTCAGGATGACTTTTGAAACCAGGCTGGAGCCTCTATTGCAGCCCCTTTTGTTGTATAACTTTTCCCAGTTGGGAGGTGTGGTGGTAAAGTCATATGGAATTAGGTATTGATTGTGCAGACAACAATAGCAAAATAAATTTTTGGTATATATTTATTTTTGTGTTAGTTAGATGTAATATAAATACACATTTAATCTTAATTTTTTGTCCAAATGATAATAATTATTTACGCTCTGTCGGCGATGAAGCATCTTTAGTAATCAAACTTCATTTTCACTAGATTTTGTTATATAGGTCATAGGTTGAAAGTAGACATACAAATTTACAACAAGTATATAGCTGAAATGGATTAAATTACATTACTACTGTACTTACTAGTACTATAAATATATCTGTATTTTTCTTGGGTTTTTTGCAATATAAGAAAATGCATTACAGATGCATTTGGAACTGAAAAAAAAACATAAACCTGTAGAAAATGTATGTATAAGGTATGTGCTGAACTTATATTTATCATACTTTACAGGTATTCTAGCTGTATTGAATGATCTGATCATCATGGGGTGAGAAAGAATACTTTGGACACCTACGATCCATGTCTTGCCTGTGACAGAGAATCTTTGGACATAAAAACTTCACTGCGAAACTGAAACAGGTACAACGGCGGTATATGCAGGATTTTTTTATGCTAATAAATGCTAAGAAACAAGTTGCTAATTTTTCAATATTTGTTTTACTAAGGTTTGGATTAATCAATCAAACCAAAAGATTTGGTAACCTTATATGAAATCTTTTCATTATCAATGGGGAGGAGGGGGGTTGGGTGCAGTGGTCAAGTGGTTTATGTCTCGACATACTACTACAAGCCCTCTACCTCTGGTTTGCAAGCTAGAATCCCATGTGGAGCAATTGGTAGGAACTGACCACTTATCAGTGGCTTTCCTCCACAAATAAACCTGACATGTCGTTACATGACCTTGGTTATTAATAGGGTGTCAAACTAATAAAAACCAACTGTGAAGGAATCACATGTTCAAATCTATAAATCTACTAACATGTTGTTTCATGGAAATTAAAGTGCTCTTATAGATAATTTATATATGTAATGTAAAACTAGCTATTCCTTACTGTATTGCAGTAAGTGTTGTTCCTACAAAAAATGTTTGTATGAAAATGTGTTAAGTAGTGAATGTACAGATCTAGAAGGACAGCCTAAAATCAAGTTATTTTATTCATATTTCAGCTGCATCCAGACACTCAGAAAATGGATATATTGTATGAGAATATGGATGAATCATTTGAACAGTCACAGAGGAATTAGACCACTTCATGTCTTGCCTATTCAATTGACAATCAGATTAAGAACATGAGTGATTTTAATTCAACCTTAGAACAATTGATAGAGAATCTTGGAAATTATGCACCAAAAATTGTTGAGGATATCGAGACAAGCCCCTGTGGGAAGTCTGGAAATTAAGTCTGGAAGATGATGCAATATGGCCGACTGACAGCTTTTAACTTCCACAAGATTTGTGAAGCAATAGATTGTCATCACTGTCCACAATCATTGCTGGAATCTATCATAGCAAAGTATGAACCAGGTGTCTCTGCATTTCAATGGGAAAGAAGGAAAAAAGTACCTAGTTCTTCAGGACCTGTATATAAAATCATGTAGGTCTATTAAAAATAGTGCATATAGAGCAAAAAGGTCTATATCTGATGTGAACTTCCATATATATTGGTTACAGTGTATATGGGATTTCCTCATGTAAACAACACAAAAAGAAAGTGATTGAGATAAAATGTCCATACTCATTGAAACGTATGTAATCAAAAGAGGTTTCATTGCATAAAATCGCATTAATAAGTTAACAATAAATCAATTATTTCTGAGAAATCTGAATATTACCGTCATATGACCATGATATTTATAATACACCCAGACAGGGATATACTCATTGGATTTGATAGATCATTACCTTTTTTCAATAGCATTTATTTAAACATTTAGTGTATGCTGTTACAAATAAGCAATAAAGCACACACACTTTTTATACAAATAAGTGAATAAAATGACAA
The DNA here is from genome assembly GCF_041381155.1 of Argopecten irradians. Taxonomy (NCBI): domain Eukaryota; kingdom Metazoa; phylum Mollusca; class Bivalvia; order Pectinida; family Pectinidae; genus Argopecten; species Argopecten irradians. The sequence continues at coordinate 60,081,819 of NC_091135.1, forward strand.
ATTTATGACAATTGAGTGATTTTTTATTTTTTCCATGAATTGCTTCTCAAGATTGCACAAGACGTATTGCACCGCAAATTCAATTAGTTTGGTCCAAAACTGGCTTTACTTTAAAGGGTACAGCTCCTTCAAAATGTGAAAGTATTGAGATGTCACATTGTCTTTTCAACATGTACTGGATTCTAGCTTGGGCAATTTGTCATGTCTAAGTAACAATAGCACTAGAAAGTTATTTATTCAATATAAATTGTAAATGGTACTATTTAAATGACAACCACTAGCTAGAATCACAGAAGGATAAGGATGTAGACTTGGCATTTTGCTTGATTCTTAAAATATATATACAGTAGTTTGACATGTTATAATATCTAGCACAAATGTATATTTATCACATAACTAATCAACTGGCCTGTTTAGCAATGCCATTAATATCACAACACACCTGTAAATTAAAAATACTATTGAGACATCATAGGTACAAATAATGACGTCATGATCAAAATATGATGTCACACAAGTGTCTCTGTTGACAAAAATGTCAACTCCAAGCTTGATTCCACCACTCTTGAAATGGAAAGTTGATAAGTTCTATCTAGATTTCCATAACACAATTGTACTGATCTGATATAGAATTGAATAGAATCTTACACTCATGGCTTGATAATATTAAATTTATTAATCTCCTTAAACGCTTTGATATGCCACTTTCCACAGTGTTCATAGACACTCAATCATGTCCAGAGAAGGGCATCAAAACTTATTCCGGGACTCAAAAACCTAACATACGAGGAACGCTTAGAAAGACTAAATCTTCCAACTTTACAACATCGGAGAACTAGAGGGGACATTATAACTGTTTTTAAAATAGTTAAAAACATATATGATCATAGAGTCACTGAGAACTTTTTCCAAATGGACAGTACAGGCAAGAGAGGTCACTCTGAGAAAATTTTTAAGAAACGTTGCAATTTAGAATTAAGAAAGAATTTCTTCAGTAACAGAATAGTAGACATATGGAATAATTTGCCGCAACATATTATAGATGCAGATACTGTATACAACTTTGAAGTAATGTTACATAAACACTGGAAAAATATTTGTTTTAAAATCTAATAGTCTATATTGTAGGATCATAGCCATTGATATACTGGAATTTATTTACTTATTTTATGAATGCATATTGTTGATATGGATATAGAGGCTTCAAGCCTGCATCCATCAATTGTCCTAATAAATCATAATAAAAAAAATGTAAGCTGATTAAGATCCTCTATCTATCATACATAAAACATTGTTATATATGTTATTGAGATATCATAAGGTACTCTAAAAGAGATTAAAATAAATGCTGCAGATATTACGATGCCTTAATTCAATATGAGAGTTACTAAACAACTGTCATAGCTACATTTGTACGTGTAAGAGCTTAGGCCTACATGTCCATGCATATGTAGATCTATGGTATAAGTTGATGATGTCTTGTTTAGGTCTCCGTTTTGCTGCTTTTATTGCAATACATGATGTTCAACATGCAGGTTGGGTATCTGGGTGTTTTGTGGTCCTAGTTCTCCTCGCAACATAATGTTTTTTAACATATGTGTGTCGCTTTATTTACACTTTACATCGTTCAAACTGCCGATTTGTCGTAGGGAAATTAATCAACGTGACCCTGTGCATTTATTCTTTGCTACTAAACATGGATTCACTATTGCAGATGCCCCAACAAATGTGTTTTACCCTATTTTTACTTCATTTCAGGCCAGGTTTCGGATTGTCTGCATGTAGTGAAAACCTACTTTCGCTTCGCGTATGTCTGGCATATCGCTTATGTCATTGAAGAAAATAGGCGTGCCGCTTAAGACTCGTACAATTGGAAAATCGACTATTGTCTGTGGCTCATGATGTCGATCAGATCACAGGACAGGTGCTGGCTCTAATATAGTGAATATATTGATGTTGTAAAAAATACCATATTACTACAGAAAATAATAGAGTAATACAATATTTTTTGTAATATTAATATATAAAACTTCAAACACCTTTGATTAGATCAGAAACATATATACATATATGTTTCTGATTAGATGAATGTACTGTGCATCATGTATCATCATCACTCCTCCGGACATATACTAGTGTACATAAATGTATATTGAATGGCTCAGGCATTCAAATGAATGTGAGATAATAAAATCATTATGTAAAATATAGAAAAAATATTATTTAATACATGGTGATCGAAAAATTACCTCCACCATGAAGGGAAGTAACTCTGTTAGATTAGAATGATATCCACATAACTGCTTAGAGTTTTTGTCCCTTTTAGCACAATTACACTTTGTATTGTCTTCAACATAATACAAAGCATGAGGAACTGAAAATGTAATAATCATTATTTGTATTGTTTTTTCAGGTGCCATTTTTGCTTTTACAACCAAATATCCATTGTCGGTGTCAATTATTTCAATTACTGTCAACAAGGTGTCCTCCTGCAGCCTTAAAGGAAACCACATCTTCAAAGGTCTTGGCTACCTCGGTGGTGCAGCCCCGACAAATTCACACAACTAAAGCTAGTCAGCTTAACAGACCAAAGTATTTAAAAGACCATGTTAGTCTGTTTTCTGTTATTGTTGGAATACCCTCAAAGCACCCAGAAAAAGGACACTTAGTTCTTGTTGATTCTGACCTTGTCAAGCGAGTGGCCTTGGTGGAAGTAGCATCAGTTACTGTGACATTCTTAGGTACTTTAGTATTATCATTTATTTTACCAAACAAAACTTTACCTGATGAAATGAAGCTTCCATTATTAGTGTCCTACATTTTTGCATTGCTTGCTTTACCATTATTGAAGAATATGGAATACAAGCGACGTATATCACACATGTATCATAATGCTGAAACAAACGTTTTTACTGTGAGGACAAAACCATTGTTTCGTAAAAGTAAAGAGTCATCGTTCACAGCAGAGGAAGTAACACTTGCTGATCCTAAAGTGTTTAATGGATTATATGTCATCTACGCTGGAAAAAGGAAGTTCTTCTTCAACCCTACCCCTGATGTATTCAGAGACCAAAATGCGTTTACAATATTGACTGGAGAAACATGAATAGTTTAAACAAGTCTGATATTTGTTTCACAAATTTGAAAACTCACAATTTATTTGAAAACAAATCAGTTATTTTAGTTCTTTAGTATTTATTTGAAAATACATTTTCCTGAGGATTGTTTTAATGGACTTCTTATATAATTCAGGCTTATATAATTAATGGTTACCATTGTATATGAGAATAAAAAAAAAGCAGATATACCGGTAAGTGAAACAGAATTATGCCTGTAAAACTCAATGAGTGCTTTAATTTTTTGCAAAAATTTGCATTCACAACCAGTAAGAGTGCTGTCAGAAAATGAAATGCATAGTAGAAAAAAATTTAAAACAATTGTGTACTGCAATTTATTCATCTATTGCAAGCAAATCTTACCCATGATATGGAAGCATTGCCTTCGTTATTTAGATTACTGAACCTCATATTTTTAAATAAATAAACTTACTAAAACATTGACATTTGCTGATTTTGAATTTATGTTTTGGAAAAATGTGCTGGTAAAATCAAGATTTGAGAAGTGGAAAGATTCTTATATAGAAATGGAGCTGGTGGTCCTCATGATCTCATCATATTTGATTCTTAAGACAAAATGGTTTGATCTGAAAAATTACCAGTCTTGTTAAAGCATGCCATATACTCATGTTAGGTATCTGTGCCTCTTGCTTATTATGAAGAAACTATTTTAACCTACTTGTCCCCTGTGACCTTGAGATCGGATGAAGATCACTATCATCTGCATGTATTTGCTTTCTATAATCATAGACACTGCATACACATACAAACTCATAAGCCCATTTTCTGCTCTAGCTTCGCTAGTGTTCCTCACAGTATGAAAAGGGCATGGTGTCAAAGTAGCAAAAAGGGCACCAGCTATGCCGAAAAAGGGTATGATACATGTATATAACTTATGTGTTTGATGCTGTGAAACAGCAATCATAGGTACGCTAAGCAAGCCTGAGCACATCAAAACAACAATAATAATCCGCGATGAAAATTAAATGCTGTTTTGTTACTTTCACACCCTAATTGAAGGTATAAAATAATAAAACACACACATATAATAATTGTCACAACGATAATCGATGTGTACAATTACGCAATCGGTGATGTTTTCCAATGTTTACTTAGAACTATTTCGTTTTGATCTTGGTTCAGATCTTGTGTATTCCCGAAAATCACACACAACGCCTTCTTAATTTATTCATCCGCAGTAGATTTTCTTTATTTATCTATCTAGGTGAATGGTACAAAATTGATGCTATAAATGATGATAAATTATGTTTGCTTTAATGATTTATACAAAAAATAAGATTTAAATGTGTTTGCAAAAGTCTTTTGTTTAGTTGACGTTGCGAACTATATCTTTAAATTACTACGCTCTCTTCCATCTAGAGATGTGAAATCTCGAGTTGCCTCACTTTAAACGTCATTGCTATTAGGCCTTTCATTGCAGGAATTAATTATTTATAGCTACCTTTTAATTATTTAACTAAGATCAATTCAAACAAATACATATAGAAATTATACATGTGGTGTCAATTGAAATTACTACGCTCTCTTCCATCTAGAGATGTGAAAGCTCGAGTTGCCTCCCTTTAAACCTCAATACTATATTATCGTAGTGAAAGTGCACTGCATAACACTTGCTGTTCTATTTGTTCAAGCCGTGTTTAAACAAAGATACACAACATATTTGCAACAATGTTCCATAACATCAAAGGATTGTTGTAAAAGGTAACCAAATTATGACTTTTTATTTGACAAAAGTATCTGGCCATGATTTATAAGTCAAAAGTCGGCAAAGCAAAGTGGTACACATGCAAGCAGCCATGTTAGTCTTTCTAACAAGGAAATCGCAATATATTTCTGTTGTTATTAAATGGATATTAATTAACTCATTTTCTTTTCTTTTAAAGAGACATTGATGAAATTGATAATTTCAGTAATTAGTATGTGTACTAGTATATAGATTACTTACATGTATTAAACGAAAATGGCACTCAGATTTTTACCAGATTTATTGGTTTAATAAATCTACTTATTTCAGAAATAAGAAATTTTAATATATAAAATAGATTTCAGTCATTTCAGGAAAAAAAAACCTATTTAACTTGTGGTGGTTGAATCAACTTTGTTTAACTCAAAAATTCAACATTGTACATTATATAAATACAATGTTCTACAACATGTTAACTAAATTTAATATAAATGATAAACCAATTCTTTTATTCCTTTTTGAGTCCTTCAGTCACAGCATCTATGAGTGGCCTTGGCACTTTGATTTTTACATTACTATCATTAAAGGCCCACTATCTTTCCGGGGCAAACATAAAGATTTCTTAAAGAACGTTAGTAGCATCAGAAAATATATATTGATGTACTAAGATGAGGTTACAACACCAAACATATGCAAGATTTCCTCCGTAATATATGAGTGGAGAGTTAATCCGCTGTTTTGCCGTCTGGTGCAGTGATAGTCAACTACGTATATACCGCGCAGTATTTAGGACGACGGCAGGAAACATAAGACGACCCATAGTATGAAAATTAAGATTTGATTTATTTTAATCAAATTGTTCAGAAAGTGATGATATGTGTAGTATTAACGGTAAGTTAATAACTTTTGTGACTCTACAAAATTATCGATGAAAGATTCAGGCACAGTGGATGATGATAGATGGAGAATGATGACTATGCGAAGTCATATGACTTAAATGCAGATAACAGTAACCAATGATGAGTTACTTAAATTTTATACAGCAAGTTTTAATTATTAGAAAATAATTTCATAATTATATTTTAGGATTAATATGAATAGATATTTTATTGTTATGGAGATCGATATAGCACAAAAATCTAAATGTACTGTAAATAAAGTGAAAAGCAGTTATGATGACAGTACACTCAGATTTTTGTCTGATATCTCCATAACAAATATATTAAAATTAATTCTTATAATTTAATTTTGATTTTGATAATGATTTTGATTTTACTTTGAATTTATTTTGGCCTTTTATTTCGGATTATTAATATACTAGCTTTATACGGTTTTTACCTAATTATGATAATTTAATTTACGAAATATAATCTCTTCAAAATTCCAAATTAATTTTGGAACTCTTATCAGTGCATAATTTACACGTGCTCCATTTGTTATTATTATTATACCCTCATAACCTCAACAAAATAAAAAAAAGACTATTCCTTAAATAAAGATACTGGTTGGCAACATATCATCTCGAAGAACATATTATCATGATTTTGATTGGCGCGGTATAACAAATGCGATTATTAAACAGTTTTGTGTTTAGAAAAATGACACATACCAAAATTGCCAACAATGTTTTCAAATTTAGAAGAAAATTAAAAAATTTAACATAAAAATACCATATTTCAGTAAATCTTAACTCACAAGTACAACATAAGTCAGGGGGAAGGAGTGAGTATGATATCGGCTTTATTCTAATTAGGATAAATAGTCTCGATTCATTTTTTGTCTGCTTCCTGTGATGACAGACAAAAACATTCAAAAAACGAAAGTTGTAAGGGAGGTAATTTAATCTTAGAAAAGAACGCTGGTTGGGTCACTCAAGCGCTCTTGAGCAGACGACAAAATACAAGGTAGTAAACTATGTCGATTTGTTATATTTTTGTTTACAGATTAATCACCACCAGAAATCATTCAAATATCTTTAATATCTATTCAGAATCCTATTAATTTATACAAACAGGTGAAAAACATTCGGCATTTTGTCATTGATAGATCGGTAAATGGTGGCCTGTTCATTTTCCCGTAGCAATAAACTAACAACATCACTGGTCATAAACAAGTCACGTTTTCTTCCTATTGCGGGACAATTTTTGCACCATTTATTTTTTAAAGATAATTCAAAATATTAACTTTCTATTGATATCAAATTTAATTTCTTCCATGACACAACTATTTTTAATATTTTTTCTTTAATCACGATAATATGTTCAGTAAAATGACGCGAACACCTATTTGATTGCTCTTTTCCAAACAGCTGTTTTCTATTATAAAATAATAATTCAATTTTGCTTGTTACGAGCATTTTCATTGGCTTAAAAATTTACTTTATCAGCCCATAAAGGAAAAAATGGCATCGCCGTTTGTAACGTTGCTTCTGATTGGTTGAGATGACGGCATAATTATTTCATAGACAAAAGAGTCCCAAAATGAATTTTGAATATTGAAGAGATTATCTTTAGTAAACTGAATTATAAGGATTTATTTGAATAGATTTTTTATGTTATGGAGATATAACACAAAAATTTGAGTGTACTCTCATCATAAACCGCTTCGCGGTTTATTTAGAGTACACTCAGATTTTTGTGTTATATCTCCATAACATAAAAAATCTGTTCAAGTTAATCCTTAATTATGTAAATTAAATGAAAGTTTATAACGCTGAAGTGTACCTACTAAAGATTATTTACAACCATAAAAAGCTTAATTAAAAAAATCGAGAAAAATCGCTATCTTTTCACGATAATTTGTCGCCAGCCAGTATATATATATATTTTTTTTTATATAAAGCACGATTTTTCAAAGTATTCCAATCAACCAAAATTGGAGATAGATTTATTTGAACAAATCGTCCGGATACCTAGACATCCGAGTTGAGCTTTTACAATCTCCGTAACCTTCAAAATTGAAGAGTTCTCATTGAAAACATGGCGACGTCGAGAGTGTTTTGGGGATCTTGTCGTCCTATTTCGTGTCATTTTAGACAGGTAAGTTACTGGAGATATGTCATTCAGATATATAAAGTAAGTGTTATTGAAATTAATAAGTAGAACATGTCATTTGCTCCCTGATTGTTGGTTAATCCTATATTTCTTGGATCGCACTTAGATGTAAATAAAACAGGTTGGGCACAACCCTGCATATGGGTAACAGTTACCCATTTGAGTAACAGTTACCTGTTTGAGTAATCAATAAGTTACCCAAATGAGGAATTTTGTTGAAGAAAAATGCATGAAGTTGTTTTAAACTTTTTTATCAAAAAAGGGCGTAATGATTTTGACATGGCACCAATACTAACATAACATAGGACATTAATTATTAATCAAAATGGGACAAACTTCATTGTCTCAATTTTGGTAAAAGTCACAAAATAAACCACCTCCATTGCTTACTATGGTGCCAAAAATAGAACACAGGTAAAACTCATTCAACCATGACATTTGCACTGAATTTCCCTGATAGCTATACACTAAAGTCAATGGAGAGCACCTAAATTTTCATCTTACAACAAAGTTAGACAACAGAATTTGATATTTCACCCACAGAAACATAAAGTCTTTGACCAGTTGTTAGGCATTCTAAAAATTATGATGCCCTTTTTCGACAATAATTTTTAAAACAATATTATGCGTTTGCTTTTCACATAATTACTCAATTGGGTAACTTATTGATTACTGCAAACAGGTAACTGTTACTCAAATGGGTAACTGTTACCCATATGCAGGGTTGTGCCCAACCTGTAAAAAGCCTGACATGGTCACTGATGATCGACACAGTCCAATCGCGCTACAGAATAATTGAAAATACTTTCTTCTTCAACAAAGAAATCGACATCATTTATTGTATGTTTATCAGAAACATATATGTTTCTCGTTTTATGATTTGTAACATATACATGCAGGCAGCCGCATGTGAGTGATGATATTTTTGATCAGATTATCTTGAAATTGCAAAAAATTGTAGAAAGGTACGTATACTTGCTCTTTATTTGGATATGTTTGAAATATTTCTCCTTTATATTTATTTGTAATATATGTTTCTGATTATAGACTATAACTTGCAGTGTAACAAAAACGTCAATATTTCCTTCTTCGTAATTTCCCTGCAGTAATTTATAAAATGATATAGCATAAATCATCTATATATAATAAGCTACGGAAAACTATACAAGTAATTACTATCTTCGACATCTATAAATATTTCTATGTGTACACCAAATATAAAAACAGTCGCTGTAAAACGAATAAAAATAACATACAATTGAAAATAAGTCACAAATGCATGAAATATAGACTATAATAAATATGACATTTCTTCCGTCCTCATACTATACATGCATGAGCATACCTGAAGATCTTTAACAACCGTAGGCCTAATTTACAACTTTACATGTTGGCTTTACTGATATAGGTTAGTTACAATGAACTGTCACGTTTACTAACTGATCTTTAGTGTAAATTGCTATAGTATAATGCTCGTAATAGAGGCTAATTTATTTTCTGTGTTAACAACTTTCATTTAAGTCGCCTCGCTCAAACAGGTGCTGACAAATATACAAGCTGGAATTGGTGGCATATCGGTGGCTCTGACCACCCGGGGGCAGGAGGGGCGGGGCCCAATTCTGAATTTGCACATTACAGAGTTATCTGCACTTGCGGGTAGGTATTGATTGTGACGTCATGTATTTGCGAGCGTAACATCATACTTTTTGGAGAAAACTACGTAAATTGCGCTCACAAAACAATGACGTAACAATCGATACCTATCTGTAAGGGAGCTAACTCTGTATTATGCAAAAACGGAATAGGGGAATTAGAGGTAAATCCTATAAATCCCTACTTGTCCTAGAGTTCTGCATGGATTGCAACCAAATTTGGCCACAAACATCCTTGGGGGAAGGGGAAGAGAACTTGTATAAATTTTGGCTCTGACCCCCCAGGGGCGGGCCCAATAGGGGAATTAGAGGTAAATCCTATAAATCCCTACTTGTCCTAGAGGTCTGCATGGATTGTAACCAAATTTGGCCACAAACATCCTTGGGGGAAGGGGAAGAGAACTTGTATAAATTTTGGCTCTGACCCCCCAGGGGCGGGCCCAATAGGGGAAATAGAGATAAATCCTATAAATCCCTACTTGTCCTAGAGGTCTGCATGGATTGTAACCAAATTTGGCCACAAACATCCTTGGGGGAAGGGGAAGAGAACTTGTATAAATTTTGGCTCTGAACCCCCAGGCACAGAAATGGCGGGGCCCAATAGGGGAAATAGAGATAAATCCTATAAATCCCTACTTGTCCTAGAGTTCTGCATGGATTGTGACTAAATTTGGCCATAAACATCCTTGGGGGAAGGGGAACAAAACTTGTATAAATTTTGGCTCTAAACCCCCCAGGCACAGAAGGGGCGGGGCCCAATAGGGGAAATAGAGATAAATCCTATAAATCCCTACTTGTCCTAGAGTTCTGCATGGATTGTGACTAAATTTGGCCATAAACATCCTTGGGGGAAGGGGAACAGAACTTGTATAAATTTTGGCTCTGACCCCCTTGGGGCAGGAGGGGCGGGGCCCCAATAGGGAAATTAGAGGTAATTATTCAAATTCCTTCAGAAAAAAACTGAACCTGTATTCAGAACATTACTTGGCATTACAAACCAGGTGAGCAATACAGGCCCTCTGGGACTCTTGTTAAGCACCCCCTTATTTGCTTCAATTTTTAAGCGCCCTGGGCCTTATTAGGTCAAATACAGTATTTACAGAACATTGAATAGGTTCAATACCGACATCATGTTCTAAATCTTTAAAACTTTATTTTTTCAGCCCACCACCATCAGTTGGTGGGCTATTCAAATCTTTTTTCATCAGTGGTCAGTCGTCTGTCCGTCCATCCTTCCATCTGTCTGTCCTAACTGCCACAAATCATAATTTTTTTGTAACTTAGTCATATGGTCCAATGTACCAAGGGCTCAGCATTTTCATCGGACTCTATTTGGGGGAGTTTTGGCCCTTTTATTAACGAAAAACACCATTTTTGTCTGTTTCTGTTCAATAACTCTCACAAATATTACCAGATTTTCTCGAAACTTGATAACATGGTTTAATGTCTTGGGGCATTGGCCAAGTTTGATCGGGACTTTGATTTTACCCTATTTGGCTGTGTTATGGCCCTTTTATTAACGAAAAACACCATTTTTGTCTGTTTCTGTTCAATAACTCTCGCAAATATTACCAGATTTTCTTGAAACTTATTAACATAGTTTAATGTCTCAAGGCATTGGCCAAGTTTGATCGGGACTTTGATTTTACCCTATTTGGCTGAGTGCTGGTCATTTGAATAACGAAAATAGCCATTTTTGGCTGTTTTTGTTCAATAACTCTCGCAAATATTACCAGATTTTCTCGAAACTTGATAACATGGTTAAATGGCACATTGCCTTGGACAAGTTTGATCGGGACTTTGATTGGACCCTATTTGGCTGAGTTATGGCCCTTTGATTAACAAAAAACGCTGTTTTCGTTCAATAACTTTCGCAAACATTACTGGATTTTCTCGAAACTTGGTAACATAGATAAATGTCTGGGGGCCTTTGCCAAGTAGGATTGGCACTTTCATTGGCCCTTATTTGGCGGACATCATGGGCCTTTGATTAACGAAAGCGGGGATATAAATTCCATGAATTTACCTATTAATCAGCCTTTCAAGTTTGAAAGTACAATGATAATAAATGTACTGTTTGCATTTACTATAGAGTGTTGCTGCTTGAATGAATGATGAAAATATACAAAAGTAAGATTTTGTATATTCATATTGAAAAAATATAAATTTGGTCATGCAAAAGTTTTGACCCAAGTGCTACGCACATGGGGGTCAATATATTACAATACGTATTGCAATACATCATGCAAAAGTTTTGATCCAAGTGCTACGCACATGGGGGTCAATATATTACAATACGTATTGCAATACATCAACACAATACATTGTATTGCAATATTTCCCAATACACATTTACTGTATCGTGGCACTCCTAAAGTATGTCAGATGTTGTGTGTGCTGATGTCACTGTTAACACTGAAGCCTATGATGATTATAACATACATTTAGGAACATATTGCCATATGCATTCTACGTGATGAGTCTTAGGGTAGATATCATATCTATTATTAGTATGGTGTAATTGCTTCCCTCTCAATGATGTATCCATTTTTTCTTTGTAGGCAACATGCTTCAGGACGATGGTGAATGATCAAACATGTCGCCTCATTTGTACTCAGACTATAAAACCTATCTCCATCACTCACTGTTCCTCAGTACATAAATACAGTGTTCCCACCCAGTCACGGTGTTTGAATACAGACAATGCTCCTATTCCTGGTCAAGAACCTGCCACTCCGATTCCTGGCTTACCGCTAACGGATGCAGTGAAAGGCAACTTAGTTTATTATGGTAACATTACCAAAAGTATAAAGATAGTGAAAATATTCTCAGTGTCAACAAGTGGAGTAGCATTGTGTCTATTGCCTTTTGTAATGCCAAATATCCTGGAGCTACCACCAGTGCTACAGTTTATGTTAGGGAGCGGAGTGAGCTTCTTTATGTTGGGAACCCCACTGATGATCCATGCCATGACTAAACGTTATGTGACAGACTTGTACTATAACAAAGACTCAAACACATTTACAGCAGCAACACTTTCGTTCTTCTGTCGTCGTAAAGTCCGAGTATTCACTACTGAGGACGTCACCTTTCCTAGCATGGCATCAGTGTTATGTTTCATGAAAGTGAAGGGGAAGCCTTTGTTTATAGATCCGTCAGGCTTCAGGAGTAGAGAGGCCTATATCAAACTTATGGGCTATGATAAACCTATGGACTTTAGTGATATTGAAGGTTTTATTAAAAAGAATGAAGAATAAACAAAGATTATTTGCTTTATTGGGAATAGAAATTAAACTTGAATTTTAAAGAATGTGTACCGTGTTTATATTTGCTTTTTATCTAGTTCATTATGACTGTTTTCCCCAAGTTATGTCAGCTGTGCTGGTGCATGATCTGAAATGTTTTATGGTTGGCAAGAAACGTACCTAGACAATTTATTGTGAACTTACAGTCAGATTGTAATTATAATTGGAGGACAGGCTTCTGTAAGACTGATAATTTACATGTAGGATATTTCTCCATTTCTTCGTTCATTACTGCTACTATTATAACAACTCTCTGAACATTGTAAAAAAAATGCTGAAAATCTCTGGAGATGGATTGGGAGTTGCAGTCCAAATATTATATCCTTCTGGTCTCAAAAACCAGGGATCTAGAAGAAGTCCTTAAGTCAACACTACACAAGATTGGTCACAACAACTGCAATCAGAGCAAGTACCACCGACTTGCAGCCAGCACATAACTTTTAGAATCTGGCCAGAGTCAGAACAGACATAACACATCAATGTTGGCAGATTGGTAGCCTTATACATTGTCATAAAGTTTAGGTGCAATGCAATAACAACAAGATGGTCCAGTATTTAGACACATAGGAACAAAGTGAACATTTGTAGGTCTGAGGACATGAAAATTGTGAACTCTAGACATCAACAACTATATATTTATTGAATGAAGTTCATAGACCTTTGGTCAAGATCATACTTCGATGGACTATATATGGCGAAAAGAAATTGGGAATGATAAATCTATTTGCAACAGCAGAGAAGTACATGTATATATCCTGTTCACTGCTAATTATTATAGAGTATAGTATTACGACAGGGGACCGTCTTTAGAAACAATTATCCACATGTCCGAAGTTATGCCACCGAGTCAAGAAATTGGAAAGAAGACAAACTCATGTGCTAGAAAAACGGCTTTATCAACTTTTTGTGTTGCATACATATTTTCTTCTAAATATGTCATAATACGAATAAGACCGATAAAAACTAAAACCTTTTATTTCTTCGCGTCTTTATAAAGGTGAGGAATTTATTGCGTGCCATTTTGACAAATGTTTCCATTTATTAAAACACTTTTATTGTCAATATACGATCAACAAGGGATTAGTCACAAATTGTTGTAATTGTCTCTTCTAAACTGATCCAACTGCCGATGTGTGAAGATCAGTATCTGTCTGGTATTTTAATTGTTACTAATAGTCCATTGAATGAAAACAGCCTGGTATTCTCTTGGATAATTATTTTAAAACGTGATGTTACTAAATAAGGTCCTGAACTCCCAGGTGAAAACGAAATGCACATGCCCTATTTTTGTCAGAATATTTACTCAAAGTAAACTTTATTATATCGTCAAAACTGGGACTTTAATGGTTCAATAACACCGAAGACCAAACTATGATGAAACTCGTCTGTTCGTGACTTCATCCATACGTTTGCATGTAAAACCCATGATAGTATATAGAAATTAGTTTGAACAATTTTCATCATCAAATGATCATTTTAAAACTGCTTTATACGTTTTCCCGCTGACATCCACTCGGAAGGACCTATCCTTTAGCTTATCTCCAGGTATCGATACAGCCCCCATACACAGCACTGTGTTCTTTGAAAAGTTGAATCCCGTTGAGGATACAGACCCAGCAATCGCCTCATCACTGTAGATAGGCTCTCCTCCCCATACCCAAGGATCCTCTTCAACATTGAAGCCTTCCAATTCCAGACATATGATACAGGCGTCTGGTTTCTTGCTTGCTGCCGTTATTGCTTCCTTTCCGATGAAATGTTCCTTCTGGAATAAACCAATCAATAAAAAAAAAACCTTGTTGATTACATTATGTATCCCATACTGTGCATTCACTGTTTATATGTTAAATAGTGAAATGGAAATTTTATTTCAAGTAAGTAAAGAAATTGCAGACGCAATATTTAATACATTTTTGTGTATTTTCTTAATCTTAAATTCAAATCGACATGAACATACATTAATGCGTTAAATACCTGATAATCAATCATGTCCGCCATACCGGTTACCAAGGGTGTGTCACGTGATGAGAAATCTTTCAGCCACTGCGGATAGCTGTTCTCTGTTTGTAACAACCTTAAGGTGTGATGTCCGGCGTTCTGGATCCCGAATTTATCCCCATTGGCCATTAACATGTCATAAACTTCTGTTGCTCCCTGAGGTAAGAAAACCATAGCTAAAGGAGTTAGTCATATTGTGGAAATAAACTGAACAAAAAGTTGGGGTTTACCTAAAACATCTCAACCCTTTGTGATAGATAAAAGGTAACACATGCGTTATAAAATAACATCGAATTTCTACTAAAGTCAGGCATTGTACTTGCCTATTGGCCCCATCATCTCGACAAAATCAAAAGTCCAATGTAATTACCTTTGAATGAATGCTGCCTTAATGCTGTGATGGTATAACTTACCTCTAGAGGAATTAGCACAGTTGTCCCCATCACCCCGGCTAAATCTTGTCGTAGAATAATGATGTTCTTGGTATGTCCAATGCTTACAACCTAGATATAAAACTCTTATCATCGACATTTCGTCAACTACAATTTTATGTATGCAAGAGACAGCGAACTAATCTGGATTTAGGATAATGGCTAACATTACAAATACAAGACTACATCTATTGTGGAAAAAAATGAAAATAAATCTCCATACAATAACCAACATTTCTGTGATCAATATTGCACATCTGTGTATTCAATTGCAATTTATCAATACCCGTTTCCATTATCGACTTTATGCCCAATAAAATATTTTACAATGATCGATCGATACGCCAATCTCTCTTGTTGGCATCAGATGGGTTGACTTCGAACATGTTTACTTACAAATGATAAACATGAATTTATGCAAGCTGGTATATCGTAAGAATTGTGGAGGGAATGGCTTTTATGAAAAAAAAGAGTCTATATCCTAGCCCACTTCAAATAATTGTATGTATATTTATAGTTTTGCAAGGCCACTCAAGGGACAAAGGAAAAAGGTCTTTGTAGCGAAGTGGTCTTTATCACAGGCCAATTTGTGTTGAATGTGCCACCTAGTACCCTAGGAGAAAGGTATTATCTATCAGGTGGTCTTTAAGAAGAGGTGGTCGCTACATCAGGTTATACTTGTATGCAATCACCTGTGAACTCGGTTGATTATCCTGGTTGATAGCGACCCTACTGTCAGTGAAGTCTGATAACACGTTGATACTAAGTCCTCCTATCAGATGTAATCCAGCATACATATCGCTGATGTCCTTGACCTCTACTGTCTGGGGAACGTGCCGTCGTACCCATGTCATACATCTGAACTTTTGTGTCGAAGGACAAAGTAAAATGAAACTGAAAAGAAAAAAGGAGAAAAGTATTGGCTTAGCTTTTTATATACATTGTAAACATGTGTAAGCTAACCTAAAGCACATTAAAACATAATTATGATATAGATACTGTTTTCGATAATGTGATACTAATACTGGATTTGAGGATGAAGTTAAATCTTTACATAAATACTAGAAGAAAGCAGTTTTATGTAAATGTACATTCGCACACATATATACAATATAGAAAAAACGCTTAATAAATTAAACTTAGTATATATAAGTTTAAATGCATTTAGGGAACTATGTATTATAGAATGAGAATCAGTGTAACTTATTGTACCTGTTATTACTTGCTGTGATGACATCACATACGAGCTCAAATCCGCCACGAGTATTGAGCATGGCAGTCTTAGTTACTTCTCCCTGATTGGTGGAGATGTTACTACACGTGAGCGCCTGTAGTGCTTCGTTAACCTCATCACCCTGTTATTATGTAAGAAAAGCCGTCAATGAATGCTCCACCAAAATGATAAATAATGATTCTATGTTCTTACGCATATTTTATAGTTTACTAAATGCTAAATAATCTATTAGTAAACACATACTTCCTTAATCGTAGTCATGGCAATAATGACGGATACAACAACCACAATCTAGAATATGGCTTTCAGGTCCATTGCATGTTGATATTCTAGTGATTATATACATACCCCTTTCAAGTAAGATAATCTGCAGATTTTGACAGAACTGGATGATTTTGATTCGACTATGGTATACCTTGATTTCAATCTTTGTAAAGCAGGAGACGTCAAATACTCCCACACCTGCTTTACAAGCCATGTACTCGGCACGAACTGGCTCTAGCCATGAGGGCTTCCCAAACGTACCCCTGGCCGCATTGTAGGGATCTGAGAGAAATACAAATACAATTTACATGTTATTCAATTAAATTAAATTCAACGTTATTCTCCACAGGCCTGTACATTTTACATGAATAAGTTTCATAGAAAACTATTTTAAATCGCTTGTGGCAAGTTGTCCATAAAGAATTACTGAGTCTGTTGATGAAAGCAATGTCTACGTTGTATCCAGTACTTTTATCGTGTCATATTTGAATTAGTAGCGTAAATATTATTGCCGTTGACTTATTTTCTTGTCAAGCACTATGTTACCTGTATTTTCCATAAACCAAAGAGGTTTTTCATGGCCACTGTCTTCTCCAAAGCACGCCCCTGCCATCAGTAGTTTGGAATGAAGAGGGGAAACTATCAGTCCTCTAGCTGTCTTATACTGGTCGTCAGGGTAACGGAGTCGATACCGACCTATACACATAAAAACAGCATTAAAGGTAAGGGAAATTATATTAGAAAATATCGGAGCCTTAAAGAATCAGTTTAGAGACGTGCATCAAAGGATGGGCGGGTCTTTATTCATACAGTATAATACTCTAAAGCTAAATGAAGCATTAATATAACCTTAATTCATTTACACCAACATTGATTGAATTTCTAAAAACTCTTAATTCGTCCATCCTATGTACCATAGATATTGTAAAATATAGCGACAACTCACTTATGACTTCCGCGCACCTCTCGGCTAGGTTGTGGGTATCCCCCTGTTGTATAGCATGCCTCTTTACATCGACGGACGACAGGTTGATGGAGGTAGCCTCCCCAGTAATTAGTTCCGCCATATGTCGGCCTAGACCTCCCGACGCCGCTATACCATTAGAACCCATTCCAGTGGTCACAAAGTAATTTTTTATCTGTTACAGTTAGACGAAAAGGGGTTGTAATAGTCTTCTCCTATATACATAAGGTCTTATAACCCATTTTAGAATTTCAATATTGTTATTTTATCTTTCTTGTGTATGATCAACGTTATTTTAGCAAAGTAATTATACATTGACTGAACACATCATTGACATGAAGGACATAAAAAGAACCCACATATTTAGTCAAACAAAATACGTTTATTTACATAAATCACGATTTTTTATATAATATTTAAAATTGTATGGTCTATCACTTTCGCTCTTTTTGTCATAGTAAAAGCTGTATAGGTGCTATACACATTTTTCTCCGTCTATCCAAGGTTTAAACTTTCTAATTTTACCACTTTTTATTAAGTTGCAGCACTGGAAGTATTTTAATTATAAAAGTGGAAAAAATCTTTTTAACGTGTACACGTAAAAAATAGGCTCGAAAGATGCCGAACTCTTCCGAACATCGTCGCGACAATCTCGAAGTAATACGAGAGTTGTGAAACTATGAAACCAAGAAAAGTGTCAACAATTTTTCGTAAACAAAACACGTTGTCGACCATAGCAGACTGGATCTACGAAGAAACTAATGCTCGCACATTACAATTTTTTTATACACACAATATTGAATTACGGCAATGTGTGAATTAGATGTTTCAAATGCTCGCACTGTGGACATAAACCAGTACGATTTGCTCATATTAGCCAGAAGGAAATCGTAAACAAACACATGTGCGCTTACGCTATTTACCTGGATCACCACGTGCAAAACTCGAAGGTACTGAATATGGCGGAGATTGAAGGCGTTTTATTCACAACCAGGAATATATGATCCCTAGATTTCGGCTCTTTTATAGACTGACATATGGTTTTGGGGAGCTAAATCATCAAGTTGCATGTCCATATTCAAATATCAAATGTTAAAACGACATATCGTTACAGCGAAAATTACAAGAAATACAACTTTAAGTTTAAGGATATCTTGTGGATTGTAGTTTGGAGATAGCAATAAAAAATATTTGGTGCAGACTTATGCAGCAATCATTGTTTGCGGAGACTGGTACTGTACGTTACCTCTGCAGATTCGCCCACGTTCCATGTGTTGTCTGGAGTGAAGGATTCTGGGCCATTCACAAACTGTCGTATCTGCGTCGTCTCTAGTATAGGGAATCTGTTCAGTATCCCATCCATCAAAACCTCTGTAGAGGAGAGCAAGAAAAGTGTATAGTTCAGGTCTGGACAAACTATGGATATATTGATACCAGGAATTTCCACATAGATTGTATGGACTGATTTCATATGTAATTCACCTTCTGTGTATCAATTCTTCATGTTACACTTTCAAAACATCGTGCTAGGTACGATTTTATGAATTCTTTTGTTGAATCATTTATTTATGAAAAATTCAGAATTTGTTTTAAGCTTATGTGAACAAAACATACGGAAGTGGTCCCAGTCCTCGGGTAATAATTGGAATTCAAACTTGTCTGGTATAGCCTCCCCGAACACAGGTTTGCCCATCGGTTCAAATCCTCCGGTCATTATACCTCCACTCCACTCACGGGCGTAAATCAAGCCGTCATAGTCTCTCACCACTTCACATAAAAAATAATCGGGTTCACCACTCTGTGATTATCTCAAATTTCATAACGGCAACGATTATCTTTGACAGAGAAAAACATACCAATGCCAATGATACCGCTTCCTTGAACATTCTCTTTGCAACGATCATTTAGCTTCAATTGAAAATAATAATAATAGTATTTGCTTTAAAAGTGCTCTTTGAATTCCAAATAACAAATGCATTGCAACACTTGCTTAGTTATCATATCCACTTCCTTTTCGCATATCTTATATTTCTTGAATGTGACTTTATTTTATTATTTCTGCATAACCGTGAATACATAAAATACATAGAATCCAGCAGAGGCCGCAATTTTGTCTCGCCGTCTTCATAATCCTGACGTCACGTCATTTTTCCTGACGCCATTTTATTGTTTCTGTCTGACGCCACAATGAATTTCCAGTCAATTACCATCGCTTCAGGTCATATTACACTAGTGACATACGCAAAAATATTACCCTGGTGAAATCACTAGATATCTGGCGGATTATGTGATAAATACGTTTTGTACAATTGTTTGCAAAACAGTTCGATCTCTCGCGATTTTTTTGGAGAAATAATATTTCAGCGAAAATAAATCCGTTAACAAACTTCTTATTCACATACAAGCATTGAAATCATCGATATTTTTCACTTGCGTATACGTCATGATAAGGGTATGGTTGTTCGCTACATGTCCGACTGTACCTGGCATCATCCTATCGAGACCCTCTATGGGCTGACTGACGATGTAGAAATGTTCCAGTGGGTGTTGTGGGATGTTGACAGGCGGGTCAGACATTTGGCCCAGGGTTCTACCCCACTGTAACAATAATGCCATCACGATTTACCAGCAAAACACACTGTCAATTGGAATATAACTATATATTGCTAATTTGCATGTATAAGCATTATTTTTTATAATGGCGAAACAATTATTCGATTTAGTGAATTGTTGCAACATAAAAAAAAGGATATGCAAAGCGAAGAGTGGGGAAAAATAACAAAATGAAGTCGACCACGAACTGGCAAGTCTTCTTTTAGTTATTACACCGGTCAAATGAATGTGAAATCCAGTGAAAGAATGGAATATCAAGTCGGGTATAAATGATAAACGTATACAAGGTATATCAACAAATAGTAGATACTAACAGCTGCAAAATACAATAGGAGTAAATACAATTGTAATGTTATGTTTCGGAAAGCAGACCAGGAAGATATGAATTCGACTTCCATTCTCGTAACCCAATGTCATAAATATATCATTTGTGGTCTGAATACATGTATATCGTCTGTATCACTGAGGATGGAATTTCTTCTTCAACGCTATATACCAATCGAGACACAATAGAATAGTATAAGATAATCGTACCTGTCCAGCACAGTTGATGAAGTATTCACATCTGATATCCCCGTGTGACGTCAGAACACCGGACACTTGACCATTAGTGGTATCGATTCTCTTCACTTGCACTCCCTCTAGGATCTTTACACCTGGAATTGTTATAAATAATTATGGTATACATCACCACTTTGAGTGGAAAACCTTTCCTACAATTGCCTTTTCGGAAACTTCTAATGATAAGTTATTGCCATTTTAGTTCATCATTTACTAATGGTCGTCCTCAAATACCGACGACATATTTCGGTCACCTATCGCTTATAATTACTGCTTAATATCTTTATTAGTTTTCCCCAAGAATCATGTTCCATATCATTGAACGACTTTCACATTCCTTTCTTTTGTCATCATTGCGCTAGTCGTATCTACATACGTATCATCCTTCAAACGGGTGGTTTTCATATACAAGATTCTGGAAACGTAATGAAGAGGTTTCAGCATACGCAGGGTTGGTCAGAAGTTGTGTAAAGTTGAAGGAGAGGTACGAATACCTTTCGACTTTGCGGCCTTGGAATATGCCATAGCCAGATCTGGCGCAGTTAAAGCTCCGTCTCCAGGAATCCATAGTCCTCCCTGGAAACATGGAAATAAAAATAGAGCAAGTATACAAAATATCAAAAGTATGGTACTGTAACGGCGCTTTTTGCATCTGAATCCCTGCGCTAAAATGATGCTACATATACAGTAGTTTCTCTCGTTGAATATACCGAATGCGCCAATTATTTGTATTAACCTACTGAATATCCCCTCAAATTTGATTGTGCTAAAAAATTATGATTACTTTTTTGTTGTTGTTGTAAGATATGCCCGGTATGTTGCTTTGATATTCCGATACAATATCTTGTTTTAAAAGAGAATGCAGACACTAAACTAATAAAAACATGTGTTTTGATGCTTTATACGCATGTTTAACTTATATCAATAAGTCTTCATCATACATTGATTCGCGTCCTGAGTGATATTTAGACAGATTAGCAACCCTGTAAAGGTATTTAGTATCACTGGTTGAGAGATAAACAGATATTCACGTTAGTTTTTACTGTGAGAGATGGTGATAATTGATAAACATAAACCGTAGGTGTTACGATGAGCGAAACATTAGAACGGTTTTTTGTAAGAAATCATAGTTGTGTTTGTTGTATACTTTATTGAAGCATTTCTGGAGTATTTTCTGTACGAAAAGAACGCATCATCAGAGACCCACGGTAAAATGTACTGTAGTGAAGTACATTCAACATAGATCTCCGACAATGAGAAGTACGATAAGCGACTATTTTAAGCGACAAATGCTTTAGTAAATGCGATGAGAATAAAGGTGAAATCTTACCTCAACGTCATCGGTTCGAATCCATTTACACAAATTTTGTATTTCGGATCTCGTCACCAATGTGGACTCTACACCGGCAGCTCTAGAATCAGAAATATATTTAGAACACTTGAATAACACAAATTGAACGCCGCATGCAAATGATATATTACGAATAAGTTGAAACATGATTCCATTTATTAAATTGTATTACATTACATCATTACGGCCAATATACATCAGTAGTTACTACCACCAACACCACAACCAACAATAGCCATACCCATATCGACTTCATCTAAAACAGTCAGTGAAGCTTATACATGTAATTACCATATTACTTTATGTAAATACTTTCACAGCTCGTAGTTCATAAATCAAATTCAAACAACAAATATCAAATATCATAAAAATCATTGAAAAAGACACACGGTAAAAATTTTTTATTTTGAATTGAAATAAATTGTTGAAACGGGAGAGGTCTCCACACTTGCCCAAATATATAGATATATTTAGCCAAAGACTTGTTCTTCAGTAAAAGAAGTTATGTAATATTTTCTCTTTTAGAAAAAAAATATCCGACTTGAGACATTAAAGATGGATTTTATTGAGCCGATTTTTGATTGCATGTGCCAAGGATGGCTATGAGCAGAAAAAATAGTAGTTTTTTTATATTTATATCATACTTGTGATATAATAATACAAACGTGGAAAAACTATCATATATCTTTATCATATTTTTATATATGTGTTATACTTTGCTATGGCGTGACTTCGTCGTAACAGTGTCATCCTGTCCGAAGTCTGGGCAACAGTGATACTTCCACATTCCTTCAGACCTAAAGACAGAGAAGAGAGAGCATATTACTGTTTCTTTTGTTGTTTTCACGTCTAAGAAATAGATTGAAAAAAGAGTCAATTATATATAAGTTATATTTTTCCTTAATGTGTTCATCTAATTAAAGATATCTGTCTTATCAAACTTAGAAATATTGATGATTATTTAGCAAACAATTCAGAAAACTGAGAACAATGTTCCAATTGATAACAGGCCATTATCTTTGCCTGTTAATGATGAACATTATGCAGGTTTCCCAAATTAACATAAATAAACACCTCTGCGTAGAAATCGTATATCTGCTGGAAATATACGATTTCTACGCAGAGGTGTTTAAATGTGCATCATCAACAGACACAGATAATGGCCTTTTATCCGAACAGTTATTATACATTAATTTAATACATTTTATAAATTGCCAATGTCAAATAGATGTGTACATTTATCAATTGATATTATATGGTGAAATCATCCGGTATCAACATTCAATGGTCGTCACCATGTTAAAAGTGACACAGATCATTGGTATTAAATCTATTCCCAGGAGAAAAACCCACCAACACCGTACTCCTTCTCTAGTTTGTTATAGAGCTGTCTGCTGTAGCCCATCAGTTTGGTAGTGGACAGGGTGTCGCGCACCTGTCCGATCAGTCCCACAGCATGCCATGTCGTCCCACAGGTCAACCTAGGGAAGGCGGTGGCATTAATGAAATTTTGATTCTAAAATACACATTTAAAACCAAGTCAACATTTGGAGGTACAAACAAAGCCATTTGCAATGACATTTGCTTCTGTTTTTTGTAAGTTTTCATGGTCTATTGGGACCCTATTCGTGGAAATCGTGGCAAATCGTAAACAATGTCTTAACATCTTAACGTTACATTATAATGGTAGAAGCTGGAGCTTATTATGGATATCTTTTATGTATTTATAGCACGGAAATGTGACATGTAAACCTGACAGAGAGTGTGATAACAGGGATAGTTGTAAGATCTGGTTTATCGTGTAGGACAAGGCCATATCTGTTAAGGTGTGTGTGTTTATTATAGAGATACGAACAGATAAGCTCTTCATACTATATTTTGTCTACATTAACTGACATTTCCAGGGTTGCTAATCGACATCTCTCACACTTGTAAAATGATTGTAATATCTCTGTAGGTCAAGTATGTAAATCACCGTTATAATTACCATCAAAGCTCGACAAACATATAAACATAGTAAAGGCGATATATACGTCATACTTACTATGAAAAAGGTTGAAATGACTATTATATCTCGGGTATGACTGACGAGGTTTGACATCCATGTATCTATATCTAGTCAGGATTGACCTGCCACAATCAAATTATATTTGTTTCCTTTTGCACAAAATTCTAATTTTTCTTTGCATACATGTTATGTTTGGCGATCTACCGTTTAGAATGTCTACAGATGTTTTTTGCATAGAAAACTTATTGTATGTTACCAAAGAAAATCATACTGGAAGTTTTGCTTGTGTTATGACATTTGAGTCGGTCATCAATGTGAAATAACAAACTAGCTATTCATTTTAAATGATCACATCTCAGAAACAATGTTCTAACGCCGTTTGAGATATCATTAATCGAATCAGTGAAAATCAAAACCCTATTTTACATTACATTGTCAGAAACTGCGACACTGGTTCATGGTATCAATTGTATCGTTACTCTGAAAGGTTCTTGGCTGAATGTGGTTTCTGTAAATACTTTCCCTTTGAACGCATAATGCATTG
Organism: Argopecten irradians; assembly: GCF_041381155.1. Lineage (NCBI taxonomy): Eukaryota > Metazoa > Mollusca > Bivalvia > Pectinida > Pectinidae > Argopecten > Argopecten irradians. The sequence goes on from NC_091135.1 coordinate 60,106,618, forward strand.
TTCTAAACAAATAAATGCGTGTTATCTGATTTAAATAGTCGTAAGCATAGGCCCTATAAGTCATGTAGTATATATCCGTCTACAAACACTCTGTAGGTACTTACCTGCCCTGTTCTAGTAGCGTTACATCTGTCCACCCCCTCTCGGCCAGGTGGTAAGCCACTGACGCCCCGACAATCCCTCCCCCACCAATCACAACGCGGACACTGCCGGGGACATCAGGCGAAACTGCATTGTCATCATTACTTATGGCTCCTTTGAGGAAAGTCCTCCGGGGGTAAATTACCTGCTTCGATATTCTATATTGGAGTAATTTATGAGGGTTTGATAGGATTCTGTTCATTGTCGGTGAATGTAACATGACAGTGTTTAGTCCCGACTCTGACCTTGACTTTGGCTACAAAACAACAATGACCGAGAATAGATTACAAGTGGGAGGGGTTTAGTTATAACTCAACACATGACCGCCAATAAAACGTTTGGATTGTTAGGATAATGCAAACACAATACACACATATATATAAACATTTAGTTCAATTTGTTAGAACGTATAAAAGTTACTGTATTACTTATGTACATGTACCCACTGAGGGGCCACGTGTTTAAATGATATGAAGCTCATCACGGGTTCCCGTTTTTAAAGGAAAGGGTTGTGATCAACAACGAAGTTTTACGCATGGATGTAAATCCTCAATGACAGACGATGTGTATGTAGTGCAGTTCAATTCAGTTTTATCATTAGCCAACTATGAAATTTACCTAAAGCCTGAAGATTGAGTTACACGTGTTATGTCTGAATTATTGTGTTTTAATTCATTTCGGAATTCAAAAATTCAAAAAGGCAACGACAGCTAATATTTTCCCTCCATATGTGCTTTATAAAACATAATAGAATATATTAGATGGATGTATGCTACTTACGGTTCAATTCAACTTGAATATGATCGACTGTGTCTTACCCATACATCGTGGATGATTACAGATGAACTTTGCTGGCATGCATGGTTGGTTAAATCGGTTTAACGTCATTGTTCTGGAACATAAAACGAGTATAGTACACAACATTGCTGGCGGGCGTTTTCAAAGTCTGGCTCAACGTGGTTGTGGATGTTAGTTGTGATTTCTGCAGCTCTCTATACATTAAAACTTTTTTTTCTGATTTACCTGTTGTCCAGCAACAAAGGCATTTGTTAAAGTAGGTATGCTTTCCCCTACATCAAAGATGTAATATCATTGATTTCTAGTATAACTGATGAGGTACATCCATATAAGGAGGTCTTGTATTAGAGACAATCGCTTCTTTTAGTCATTATTATACTTTTGTGCAATTCCCATTTCGTAGCTTTAATCAACTGTGTGGAACGCCGTGGTCGATCCGATCAGACTATTTTTATCTACTGACTGATGGTCGAGTACTCCAGCTGCATCTACATCATTATGACGTAAAATAAAAAAAAAATAATAAAAAATTCCGAGCAACATTGGAGAGTTTGACAAGGAACTCCGTATTGGATTGAGGAAACCATATGCAAAGGTAATTGTCCACTTTTCTGTTTTGTGAGAGGTTGGAAGTATGCTGCAAAATCATGGCTAATCGCAATGGTGTTTAGTCGACACTATATATAGCCCAGCGAGTGGTGGTACAAACGTTAGCTGGTACATATATAATTCGAGTGGGATAATACTTGGTCAGTACTGACTGGTGTACCGTGTACACAACACTATCTGTTATTATTGTAGATACATGTGACACATCAAATCATTCCCGTATGCAGTTATATCTCGTGAAGACATGTTACTAAGCAAGGGAATCAAGCTATCCGCAGTTGGTGTTAATAGCATAAGACGATTAGCTGTGACCAGTTTCCATTGCTCAACCTTACGACCGTCACGGACAGATCAGAACGTAACCAAACATGTACCGTCCTGTGCTCGAGTGGTGATCTGTGGAGGGGGCGTGCTCGGTACTTCTGTGGCCTATCACCTAGCCGAGAGGGGGTGGAGTGATGTGGTCTTATTGGAGCAGGGCAGGTACTTTTTCTGTTTGTAAACTCTCTCTGATGACTGCAATATATGCTCATTCCGTCTTTCCATATTGCACGGTTACCTCCCTTTCTGGTAGGTTTTTATTGTGACGTCATCATTAAAGTTAGCGAAACTCACGTCGTTTTCTCCATAAACATATGACGTTACGCTCGTGAAAAATGCCAACAATGACGTCACAATCAATATCTACCCGCAAGTACGTACAGACTTGTGAGATAGCCAGCTGCATTTGTCCTGCTGATTGCAATAATATATAGATTATATTCTAAATGTAAGTTCTAAGTATTTTATATTTGTAACATAAGGAATTTATAATTGAAAAGTAATAATCATTATTTTTTAAACATGTAATTAGTCAAATTTTTTAAACATAATGTTTAAGAAAGCATAGATGATTCCTGCTAGAACTTATCGGTCCTACATTACAGGGAACCAAACAATGGCTTTTAGGGACACTTCACATGTGTCTACTCACAAGAACAATTGTCTTAGTGACACACACAGAACCGTTTCTTTCTTTTCGATGTAGAGCAACTGATTCGTCTCTCTAGAACATAGAGAGTTTTAAGGTTTCCCTCTTCCAAGAAACTCCTCTGTGGCAAAAGTTATATATCAAGACCAGTTTCATCCCGTTAGTTATTTTAAGTCGGGATTACAATTCTGTCGTACATTATACAGCTGGCAGGTCTCCGTACAATAAGTGATACCTAGGACGGCATACAATTGTCTCCTCTCTCTATATTCCGTTAGCATAATAGTAAGAACCCATTTAAAACACACTGATTACACGTACTAAAAAGAAATATAACTGTCATTTTCCTTGTGGAAAAAAACAACTTTTAAAGCACTGATTGACTAATACAGTATTGAGAAGGACAAAATATGTATATCGACTTTTCATCGTTAAGTTATTTGTTTGATTAAATCTACATTGATTTGTTTAGAGAAGAGTCATAGTCAATGAAATTTTAACTCTTCACTAGTCCTTCCTGTGCTATAGTTCCCATTCTAATATATATTTTGATCGCTTTTTGCCATTGTTGTAACGTGTATTGAATAATTAATCTTTTGGCGTTTTATCAGGAATATCAGCACGCTTTATATGTTTATTCCGTTATATTTTGGTGTAGCTTGACTTGCGGTACAACCTGGCATTCCGCTGGTCTGATTGGACAACTAGGGAAGGACGACATCGACGGATGTCGACTTATAGGGTATGGCCTACAACTTTACAAGGACCTAGAGAGGAGTCATGGAATAGGTAAGAACCTGAACCATGTTTAGTCCCATATTTATTTAGTTGTAGCTGTTACAGCAGGTGTGTCAGGATTCTAATTGATGTCTCTATCACTTTCTGAGGGACAATGTTTGTGTATGTGGGTGTGTCCGATCGTTATTTTATTAAGTCTTTTCCTTGTTCATTATTTCATGTCACAGAAACTTGTAAGTAAGATGAGACAATATGTCATCAAAATAAAAAAAAGTTATGTTATTTACATTTTGATGTTGGGCGCCAATCAATACAAAAACTCTAAATATAATTCCAATTGGACCCTGATTTATTACGCAGGATAAAAAATAAGGAAACGGCGAAAATAATACATATCTTCTGACTCGTTTTCGGGATTTTGTCGATATGATTATTGTTTAATAGAGCTCCAGTAGTGTATTTTTCTTGATCGTCATTCCCAAGTAAAAAATGAAATATCTTTTGAATATTTATGAGTTGATGACAGGTGCTAACTGCTTATTAAAGTGAGTTGATTTGGCAGGGAATTTTAATCATATTTTCATATACAACACAATTTACTATGAAATATTGATTTGGAAACACATTGCATTTCAACAGATGCATAAGATAAAACTAAACTACATTTGCTAGTTTTCATACGGATTACAATTCTGTCGTACAATTTATACAGCTGGCAGGTCTCCGTACAATAAGTGATACATAGGACGGCATACAATCCATGACATACTCCTCTCTCTATATTCCGTTAGCATAATAGTAAGAACCCATTCTGTAAAACACACTGATTACACGTACTAAAACCTAAAAATATAACTGTCATTTTCCTTGTGGAAAAAAACAAACTTTTAAAGCACTGATTGAGCTAATACAGTATTGAGAAGGACAAAATATGTATATCGACTTTTCATCGTTAAGTTATTTGTTTGATTAAATCTACATTGATTTGTTTAGAGAAGAGTCATAGTCAATGAAATTTTAACTCTTCACTAGTCCTTCCTGTGCTATAGTTCCCATTCTAATATATATTTTGATCGCTTTTTGCCATTGTTGTTGTAACGTGTATTGAATAGTTAATCTTTTGGCGTTTTATCAGGAATATCAGCACGCTTTATATGTTTATTCCGTTATATATTTGGTGTGTAGCTTGACTTGCGGTAAAACCTGGCATTCCGCTTTGGTCTGATTGGACAACTAGGGAAGGAAGACATCGACGGATGTCGACTTTATAGGGTATGGCCTACAACTTTACAAGGACCTAGAGAGGAGTCATGGAATAGGTAAGAACCTGAACCATGTTTAGTCCCATATTTATTTAGTTGTAGCTGTTACAGCAGGTGTGTCAGGATTCTAATTGATGTCTCTATCACTTTCTGAGGGACAATGTTTGTGTATGTGGGTGTGTCCGATCGTTATTTTATTAAGTCTTTTCCTTGTTCATTATTTCATGTCACAGAAACTTGTAAGTAAGATGAGACAATATGTCATCAAAATAAAAAAAAGTGATGTTATTTACATTTTGATGTTGGGCGCCAATCAATACAAAAACTCTAAATATAATTCCAATTGGACCCTGATTTATTACGCAGGATAAAAAATAAGGAAACGGCGAAAATAATACATATCTTCTGACTCGTTTTCGGGATTTTGTCGATATGATTATTGTTTAATAGAACTCCAGTAGTGTATTTTTTCTTGATCGTCATTCCCCAAGTAAAAAATGAAATATCTTTTGAATATTTATGAGTTGATGACAGGTGCTAACTGCTTATTAAAGTGAGTTGATTTGGCAGGGAATTTTAATCATATTTTCATATACAACACAATTTACTATGAAATATTGATTTGGAAACACATTGCATTTCAACAGATGCATAAGATTAAAACTAAACTACATTTGCTAGTTTTCATACCACCGTCTTTCCCAGGAAAGAGATACTTTACATTGCTTATAATTAATTTCAAAAACTTTAGTTTGAAATGACAAATACTTGATTAGTAATTATACTGATTTAATCACAATGCCCAATGTCAGTGTTCAAAATATGACATCACGTTTTGGCGCCAATTATGATTTTATTTTGTCACCAAGTTAAAGGTCTGCTTTTTGATGCTGTGAAACAGCATTCTTAGGTACGCTCGGCGAGTCTGTGCACATCAAAACAATGAAACCACTCCACGATGAAAATTAAAAGTTTTTTTGTTCATTTCACGTAATACTTGATGGTATGAAAAATAAAACCCCAATATTCAAAACCACAGACATTGAACCTGTACATACATATGCACCATGAATGGGGTGTTTAACCCTCTTGCTGCCAGAACTCTGTTTGAAATATATGACGTCACTGCCAGAACTAATGACACGTAACGTCAAATTTGCAACGTCGTTTAGTTTTGCAGCTGCAGTTGCAGTATCGACAACCCCAATTTAGACATTAATTTGATATTTCAAAGGAAGAAAGAAGACTAGTAAATTTATACAACATTAAAGCAATTTTATTCTTCCTGTTGAGGACGCCTGAAGTCCCGCTGGGTATGGTATCTCCTGAAACAGTCCCCAACGCAGAGTCATGACGTAATCTTACTATGACGTCATGTGTACTATGACGTCATGTTTTACAAATAAAAGAATTCAAACCCCTGAAGACCGGCATGAGCCGAGAAAGCGCTAGGGAGGAAAAAACTTGTTTTATAGTTGTGTTTTCTTTTTATGTATATGGAAACCATCACATGGACACGGTTCTTTTTTACTCATATATATATATAGCTTATATATACATATCGTATATGTATATATGTTTCTGGGCTTACGAAGACTTGCTGATGTCGATACATTACATGAAGTTTTCTTGATTTTAACGGCTAGCGTTCTTGTGAATTAAAAAGAAATCCGAGTGATATACGTAATGAAATAATATACCTTTTATTCAGTGGCAAAAGTATCTGGCCATGATTTATTAGTCAAAAGTCATCAAAGCAACCCATGTTAGTTTTCTAAAAACCAAACATATCCGGAAATGGTAATATTTCTAATGTTATATTTTTCCGAAAATATTCTTAAATGTTAAGTAGATATTAAGATACGGATATGTTTACTTATTTTTTTGTCTTTGAAGAGACATTGATGAAATTGATAATTTAGTAACAAATAAAGAATTATAAAAAATGGATACCCAGATTGTGAACTTTTTAATTGGTGTGTTGAAATCGTTATTTCAGAAATAATTTAGATATAAAATTTATTAAAGTTATTTCAGGAAAATGAGTTATTCAACTTATTGCTCTTGAAAAACTTTAAATATCATAAAATAAATGCGGTATACCGTAAATATGTTTGGTTAAACTCCGAAATTCAACACTGCACACTTAGTAATTCACGACGCCAGCGACCACACATTTCCTATGAAAACCGAGCGAATAGACTCCATCAAAACAGAGGACAGTTTAATTAGACGAGGGGACGCGTCTTTCCCGGAGCGGAAGGAAGTTACCACAAAGAATTTTGTGATAAATTTTAAAGTGCTTTGAACTTGCGTTAATAGTTGCTAAATTTTAACATCAATTATCAGTTAATACTATTGTGTGTAATTTTGACATTCCTAAGGTTATTTTCTTGATCATATTTACGTTTGTGACATTTTTGATAAAACCCACCATATGTGTGATAACTGTGTATATCCTCTGGCAATTTACTTTGATACCTTTTCTGAAAGATTTTATAGTTCCATTCTTATTACGTAACCGGATATAATGTCACGGGCCATCCAAATTGCCTAAAGGACACTGACCACGGCTGATTAATCTGCCATTGAGCGATATCTGTCAATCATAATTCTGTAATTTTATTGTATGTACATTATTTAAGCATGAAATATTTTATTTGTAAAGCAGTTAGGTCTCCGGACTTTGTACGGAACACATCAGCTATATTCTGGACACTCCAGAATAGCCATCCGTCAAGTCAAAGTTAAATCATTAAATTCCAAAGTTCAACTTCAACATTTTCCTTTCGTCATCTTTACATCGTGACAAAACGTGCGGAAGTTTCCGTATGTTAGTATACTAAATTCAATACTTAAATGAAAAAACCGAATTTCTTTATTCCTTTGGTTGAGTCCTTCATTCACTAACATCTTGAGTGGTCTTGGCACTTTGATTTAATCAAGTAATGGAAAGAAAGTAACTATCCGCAAAGTAAATTAATTTCAGGATGGAAGCAGTGTGGAAGCTTACTTCTGGCACAGACCAAGGACAGGCTTGTTACCTAGAGAGGAAAACACTCGTTAGCTAAGTAAGGCATTTCCGTCGAAGCTTGTTTGTGTGTGTGTGTTTTATTACAAAAGTGGCATTTTTTTCGACGATGTTGAATGGTGTGATGTTTAGATAAGAAAAGTTATTTAATCTAATTAACTACGTTTTGCGTCGATCCATAAACAAATAAGTAAGTGTTGGCAATAATGAAGTTCAAATTATAATTTCAAAATTAATTGATTTTTGAAAGGGTTATTGTGTGTAGAATCTCACCTTTGTGGGAACCCCCCTCCCTCCCCCCCCCTCCGAAGATCGGCCAAGCTGTGCCATGGATTAAGACGTGTATCATATTCTGTGGACAGTCAATTAAACTTGCGATTTCTTATTGATATATACAATTGTAGTGTATATAAACCTCAAGCTTCATAAAACATAATTATGTACAAAAATGACATGGACATGCAGTAATGTAATATTTTTTTATGAGTTCTAAAACGTGAGGTTATATTTATTTACCGAAATATAGACTGGTTTATATAGGAATGTACATGTATGCCGTTAACGCTATGGAATCCATATAATACATGTACAATAGAATATGTGTGTTAAGGCCGCGAATTAGTTAGTTGTGGTACTGTGACCAAATAAAGCTGAGAATAGCTTTTTGCTAGACGCATGTTTCGGTACGACCCCGGTCATCCTGTAAACATGTTCTCCTATGTCGTTTTTATTGAAGAGATGACGAGGAGAATAAAATATAACACTATGCATATACAAGATAAATGAGCAGCATATAGTGTATTGATAAGAATATAGTGATATAACATTAATAAAATTGTCTCTCTCTATTCTGTGTAATGCGCATGAAACTGAATGAAAAACAAGTAATAGGCCTAAAAAAGGGTGGAAATGTCTGGATCAAGATGACGTCTATCCTTTGTAAATGACGTCATGCTACGTCATATTTGACGTCATAAAATGACGTCGGTTGAAATTTCGGAAGATATTTATTTACGGTCATTTACGTTAATTTAGTCATATATACGCAAATATCAAAATAAAGCAAAATGGGGTCTGGTATTTTTGAGATCGGCCCAATCGGCCCTCTGGCACTCTGGAAACCCGAAGATCGGCCCAATCGGCCCTCTGGCACTCTGGAAACCCGAAGATCGGCCCAAATCGGCCCTACGGCACTATAAGGGTTAATTAAGACGCGGGACGCGTCTTTCCCGGAGCGGAAGAAAGTTATCACAAAGAATTTTGTGATAAATTTTAAAGTGCTTTGAACTTGCGTGAATAGTTGCTAAATTTTAACATCAATTATCAGTTAATACTATTGTGTGTAATTTGACATTCCTAAGGTTATATTCTTGATCATATTTACGTTTGTGACATTTGAGATAAAACCCCATATGTGTGATAACTGTGTATATCCTCTGGCAATTTACTTTGATACCTTTTCTGAAAGATTTTAAGTTCCATTCTATTACGTAACCGGATTAATGTCACGGCCATCCAAATTGCCTAAAGGACACTGACCACGGCTGATTAATCTGCCAATGAGCGATATCTGTCAATCATAATTCTGTAATTTTATTGTATGTACATTATTTAAGCATGAAATATTTTATTTGTAAAGCAGTTAGGTCTCCGACTTTGTACGGAACACATCAGCTATATTCTGGACACTCCAGAATAGCCATCCGTCAAGTCAAAGTTATAATCATTAAATTCCAAAGTTCAACTTCAACATTTTCTTTCGTCATCTTTACATCGTGACAAAACGTGCGGAAGTTTCCGTATGTTAGTATACTAAATTCAATACTTAAATGAAAAACCAATTTCTTTATTCCTTTGCTTGAGTCCTTCATTCACAACATCTATGAGTGGTCTTGGCACTTTGATTTAATCAAGTAATGGGAAAGTAACTATCCGCAAATAAATTAATTTCAGGATGGAAGCAGTGTGGAAGCTTACTTCTGGCACAGACCAAGGACAGGCTTGTTACCATAGAGAGGAAACACTCGTTAGCTAAGTAAGGCATTTCCGTCGAAGCTTGTTTGTGTGTGTGTGTTATATTAAAAAGTGGCATTTTTCGACGATGTTGATGGTGATGTTTAGATAAGAAATTATTTAATCTAATTAACTACGTTTTGCGTCGATCCATAAACAAATAAGTAAGTGTTGGCAATAATGAAGTTCAAATTAAAATTTCAAAATTAATTGATTGAAAGGGTTATTGGTGTAGAATCTCACCTTGTGACACCCTCCGAGATCGCCAAGCTGTGCCCATGGATTAAGACATCAGATCTGCAGGTAAATACGGAGAATTTATAAACAATAAAAGGACTGAAAGATTGCAATTATTGGAGATGTAAGTGCAATCTTGGTGGGCGCTATGAATTCTTATTAGCCACCCAGATTGCATTTTTATATCCAAATATTGCAATCTAACAATCCTTTCATTTTTATTCTATTTCACAGTAAAACATATTTTAGATGCGAGTGAAAATTTGAATTCCCCGCTTCAACCATTTAATCTAAATAGCCAATGTTAATGTGATGACATATAGTCCCTACTTTGAAGACAACAAAAACTCACTATTTCGCAATAACATTCAGTTTCCCATTCACAATCCAGACGCTTGAAAGATTTTTCTTATAACTTCATAGCTAAACTGATTCATTTAACTACATTACAAATTCGCGGGGGGACGCACATGGTGTCAGTAAATAGGACTTTCATTCATGTATAACTACACCAAGTCTGCCTTTATTCATTCATAATGCAGACCATAACTATAATTAGAATAATGGGAGTATCTGTGGTAAAATGTAAATATAATCAAAGAAAATCTACACGCTAAAGTATCAATGTTTCGTATACTGATTATCCCATATGAATTCAAAACTTGCAATAATTCATAGCGAGTCGAATTTTAAAATGATTTTGTTTAGACATGCCTTAAAAGTTATACAATTCTCACTAACACTTCAAGACTTACCATATAAATATTGGGTCGGCAGGGAGGTCTCTGGATTCCAGGAGACGGAGTGGTAGCCCCGAACGACCTAGTATATGCTTACAATGGCCTGGCGAAATCAAAGGGTAAGTAGTGTGACTGACTTACAGTATAATCGTTATCACTTAAGGAGATGTCTAGTATCATCATTATATTATATATCATTTTAGTTTTATATAACATAAGTTGAAAAGCTTAATGATTAACAACTCTTTTGACAAAAGCTAAATCCAGCTTAGAACGTACTTGGTTGAATCACGTTAAATGCTATCTCCAACATGACGTTAGTTGATTTCCTTGTACAGGGATACAGGTGGTGGAAGGGGTGAAAGTAGAGAAGGTCGACACTGCTGATAGTAAAGTAACAGGGGTCCAAACATCTCATGGCCATATTCAATGTGAATACTTCGTCAATTGTTCCGGACAGGTGACTTCATCAGGCTTGTTATAGCTCCAACAAAACCTAAACAAAAAGATATTTCAAAACATTTTCTTCTGGTTGGAAAGTATGGTTTTATGTATTGATATTTGTTACAGATCAATGAAAGTTTCTTTTATGATGTTTCGATGACTAGTACCTTCACTGACTGTGTAACACCTACCTTGCATAAACTGTATGAAAGGGGAAAAGGAAAAAGGAGAAAGGAGATAACCTGTTCATGACGCCTTTTATATATTGTTTCATCTGGTTTCAACGAAAAAGTTACTAAAGCCATCTACTGAAAAATGTAAAAAAAAAAAGTAATTTAAATTCAAAAATACATATGAAAAATCTTTTGACATTCTATTATGTACAATACAGTGGGCCCGACACCTGGGGATGAAGACAACCCCTCCTGTCCAGGTACCGCTCCACTCAAGCGAACACTTCTACATTGTGTCATCAGCAATACCAAATATGGACTCCATGATGCCGGGTACGTATTTACGTCATCAAAATATGCTTCGAATAGAAAACAAGGCAAATATATAAATAAATAAAATAAAATTGATAAAAATAGTATTTAAAAAAACCCAAAAGAAACAAGACAAATGAAAATGTAAATCAATGAAGTTTTTATTTATCTTTATTATCGATATGATCGTAAAAAGCAAAATGAGCAAAAAACCAGACCATACATATTAACACACAGAATCCAGCATCCCAATGCAGTCACTTGACTATAGCCTGTTTCTATAAGTATATAATTACCCACCATAGTGATCCGGGACTACGATGGCTCCATCTATGCGCGAGAGTGGAGTGGGGGCTTACTGGCCGGAGGATTTGAACTGGAAGGCAAACCCACCTTCTCGTTTGATATGCCTGAGAAGTTTGAGTTCCAACTCCTACCGTCAGACTGGGACCATTTTCGTAAGATTTATGGATTTTTAAAATTACGTAAACTTACTTGAATTTAACGTTCAGACTCCGATTTCTCGAAATAAAAGTGTAGACTTGAGTCAAAAATTAAGTTTTTCTCCTTATGTAACTTATATGAAAACTTCCAGACTTAAGTCAGTTTGCCTTAGCTCTCTATATGAGAAAGATTATAATCAGATATGTTTTTTAAATAAATCACAATATACTACTTCTAAACCTTGTCTTCGCTTAACTTCATTAATCGTTGGATCTTGTGTTCGCTTATTTTTTCTTGCTTTTATATTTATTAAATATTAATACACAAATCGAATATTTGTTTAATTACTATTACTCCCCATTTTACAAGGACACTACCAATATATTTAAGCGTCTATAATGGATCTGATATTTAAGTCCTCATTTATTTGTTATTTTCCACTTACCCAATCAGAGGTCATGATGGAGCCCATTCTAAACAGATTTCCAGCCATGGAAACGGCTGAGGTACGGACCCTTGTGAACGGGCCGGAAAGCTTTACTGCGGACGGGAACTGGATTCTTGGAGAATCAGCCGAGGTAGTGTACCCAGGGAAGGACCCATTGTCATTTTAACGTGTTATATTTATGTGCCATATTAAAAAAATATTTGACAAGTAGTATGGTCGGTCTGTAAAGAGGCATTACGCCGCTCATAATATATATTGATTTTTGATATATTGTACATTTGTGCTTATTCAAATCGAAAGTATGTATGGCATATAAGTAATTACAAACAGTCTGTAGGTGGTATCTAGCATTCTGAAAAAACACTCGTATGTATGTTGTGAAGGTGAGGAAATACTTCGTCGCGGCCGGTATGAATGGGCTTGGTGTGGTCGGGTCAGCTGGGATCGGGAAGTATATAACAGAGAGTATTGTGGACGGTACCCCCGGGACTAGTATGGATGCTCACCACATTCTCAGACATAACTCGGTCCACAGTAACAGACGCTTCTTGTTTGAACGTGTCAAGGAAGTCATAGGTTCGTATTGAATTACTCGCATAACAATTCTGATACGCTAAAGATACATGAAAGAACATATACATGTAAGGCTTTCTTTTTTATCTTAAGTGTCTCCATGATTCATTACAACAAACTAATGATTTTAAGCAATCGATTTCAGATTAATTTGAAATATTTCCAACTTATAATCATTATGTAAGGCTTTTCGATATAACTTCTTAAGTAACTTACAAATGTACCTTGTTGTGTCTGACATTTAAGGTGCCTACAAGCTCCGCTATCCCTACACTCATTGGACAAAGGGTAGGAGGCTAAAGACGTCTCCCATACACACGCTACTGGAGAAGGAAGGGGCCTGCTTCGGAGATCTACAGGGATACGAACGACCTTTGTACTTCAAGGAAAACAAAGGTAACTCCAAAACATGAGCTCCCTAGTTAAGTAATACTATGTAGGTATTTGTTTTATTTATCAATTTAACTGTATTGTCGCCATTAGTATGATTGAAATACTGTTTTAGTAGTCATTGTTTTCCAGATGAGTCTACCGATCCGTATCACTTGGATAGACCGTCATTCAGCAAGCCGTCATGGTTTGACAGCGTGGAAGCTGAATACAGAGCTTGTAAAGACAATGTGTGCCTTATAGACACCTCATGTTTCACGACGTGTGAGGTTAAGGTATTGGTGTTAGTAAACTTCTAAAAGAGCCATATTGATTGTGAACATAAATACATGACTTTCTTTCGTGACTATAAAATTTCACGATTTCCATTTCAAAACAAGTTCGCGAAGATTGACATTAGCAGATTTAAAATTGAATGGCTAGAAATGATATATGTGTTCATTCACGTAGATCAAATTTCGCGAATTCACTTGGAAAGTTAGAGTAAAATAATTTCACTTAAGCATTAATATATTTATATTTTAATTTTATCGTTGAAAGAAAAAAGTTGTTAGCGGATTCTCACTAAAGTTTGCAAACGATTTTTTTCATACCCCGATGAAATAAAAACAAAAATAGTAACATCAATGCTTATAGTTATTATAAACTTTATAATGTGTTTTATAAAATAAAGTATGTTTACATGTAAATGTACCATTCTAAAGATTTTTCAAGAGATTATTTTTCCAAATCAATACGCAACGTCAATGTGCTATTCACGGAAAGCCCGATTTAATATGAAAACAAAGAAAAAATAATTATATAACGATATGTTTCACTTTATAAACAATAACCATACCTTTACGGAGATGTAATGGTAAACATTCTTTAACATACTATCACGCTTGTCTGAGCCCATACGTACACACAATGAACGTTCTCACAATACCATTGAGATAATATGTTCTATCATTTTATGCTATGTTATAGTCTGATGGTGGAGAAGCTCTAAAGTATCTTCAGTATCTCTGCTGTAATGACGTGTCTGACCGGACTGGTGACGTCACACGGACCGGGATGCTGAACCACCAAGGAGGATATGTGGTCGAATGTAGTGTTGTCTCTCTAGCTCACAATAGGTATAGTCATAATGTCAGTCTTAGAAATCAAATGACAGAACTCAAATCAATGTAGCTTGCATATTTACTGTAATGCATGCTAAATCATTCAGATTGTCAGACAATAAAACCAAAAGGTTACTTTTTTCCTAAAAAAATGCTCAATGCATAAAATTAGATATCTTATTTGATTCATTGACGGATAATCTTTAAAATGAGAGTTGAAACGAGTCGATATCTGCGAGAGAACAAGACATGCGTGATGTAAAAGCTGGGTTTTGCCCCGTACTTTCATAGCTGTCAAGTTTTCCCTATATTCATGATAAAAGCTCTGCAGTCTCCCCTCCCCCAGGTTCATGATAAAAACTCTGCAGTCTCCCCTCCCCCAGGTTCATGATAATAACTCTGCTGTCTCCCCTCACCCAGGTTCATGATAATAACTCTGCAGTCTCCCCTCCCCCAGGTTCATGATAATAACCCTGCTGTCTCCCCCTCCCCCAGGTTCATGAAATAACTCTGAAGTCTTCCCCTCACCCAGGTTCATGATAATAACTCTGCAGTCTCCCCTCACCCAGGTTCATGATAATAACTCTGCAGTCTCCCTTCCCCAGGTTCATGATAATAACTCTGCTGTCTCCCTTCCCCAGGTTCATGATAATAACCCTGCTGTCTCCCCCTCCCCCAGGTTCATGATAATAACTCTGCAGTTTCCCTTCCCCAGGTTCATGATAATAACCCTGCTGTCTCCCCCTCCCCCAGGTTCATGATAATAACTCTGCAGTCTCCCTTCCCCAGGTTCATGATAATAACTCTGCTGTCTCCCCCTCCCCCAGGTTCATGATAAAAACTCTGCAGTCTCCCATCCCCAGGTTCATGATAATAACTCTGCTGTCTCCCCCTCCCCCAGGTTCATGATAAAAACTCTGCAGTCTCCCATCCCCAGGTTCATGATAATAACTCTGTAGTCTTCCCATCCCCAGGTTCATGATAATAACTCTGCTGTCTCCCCCTCCCCCAGGTTCATGATAAAAACTCTGCAGTCTCCCATCCCCAGGTTCATGATAATAACTCTGTAGTCTTCCCTTCACCCAGGTTCCTGATCACAGCGACCACCAATCATCAGCGTCGCATGTTGACATGGATGAGGCGACATCTCCCGGCGGACGGGAAGGTGGAGCTGGTCGAAACTGATTCATCGTTTTCATCACTGACCGTCGTCGGACCAAAGAGTGAAGCTTTGATCGGAGACTTAAGTGATGTGTCAGTAACAGAAACAGACTTCCCATCAATGACGTGCAAGGTAAACGATTCTTTAATAGCCCATCAATAACATGCAAAATAAACGATTTCAGTTATATCCATATCATTAAGACTTACGTTTAAAACATTATCTAGAGTGGTAAAGAACACCATTAACAGGTGTATGGACATAATTTTTCATTTATAATGTTGTTGTTTGAATGGTAATTAATATTTCTCTACTTGTATTTACAATTATGTTCTGTTGCTGAAGCTGAAGTTGCTTCCCCTTTGACGCAAACTTCAATGAAAACTTTTAACCTTCGTTTTGTCATAACTTGCAAATTTATATCTAAAATATGATTTGTATTCATGGTGTTGTATTGATTTCGTTGTCATATTTATTAAGATATAACAAAGTTGATGTAACATTTAAGGTGAAGCAAATCTCCGAAATATAGAGTTACATATTAAATATATTCTTTTTAGACTATAGATGTGGGGTTCTCCAGCCAAATCCGTGTATTACGAATGCCACAGTGTGGTATTGAAGCTTTCACCCTTCATATTCCGACAGAGGTAAAATAATCGTTCGCTTTGAAACAATTTCGTATTCATATAACAAACATAAAGACCTTACTAAATCATTCTTTAAATTCATATTCTGTTACTTACACTTACTATTACGTGGATTAATTACAGAACACACTGCACGTGTATAAAGCAATACAGGAGACAGGGAAGGCACACGGAATTAAGGACGGGGGGCATTATGTACTGAAGCACCTTCGGCTGAATAATAAAATGGCTTCTCAGGAAGAAGACATTTCATCCTTGACAACACCATTAGAGTGTGGAAAAAGTACAACTGTTTGTTTGGAGGTAGGTTAATACATTTTGTTGTTGGGTGTAAAGTCTGACGATCAAGCGGATTTCACATTGGGAAAAAACGTCTGGCATCATTTACTGTCAACTGATAATTGTTCTTTTAATTTCGCGAGAGTTCGGACGCGAATTAAAATGTTTATCGATTAATTAAAAAAAACGGTTATATGACTGCACGACTGTAAGTATGAGCTCTTCACTGCAAATTCATGTATTCAGGAACATGTTGAAAATAAAGATGACGCGGAATATTGTATACACGAAAATAATGTAGTTAACAGTATTGAGTTTTGGTCCGAATATGTTTTTCCAGTATTATAAAGGTTATCTACCGTCGTTAGCGAGAGTGATGTCATCATTATGTATAGGACAAGGCTACTAACAAACACCCAAATGAACGAAGATAACGAAGTTCAATTAACAAAATATCGTTATGTTTATAAATGTTGTTTTCTTGAGTCTATCTTTATCCGACGTTGGAGCATGTTGTAGACAATGCATTCATAAATCATTTATTTGTTCGGATATTGTTTACCATTAGTTTAACATTTCTATTTTTTTTCATTTCAGTAACCAATATACGTTTACACGATTCAACATGAAACGTTTGAACATTTTCACTTTTTCAGAAACCTAACCAGTTTATCGGTAAAGAAGCAATAGAGCAACAGAAAAGACAAGGGACAGATAAACGGCTAGTGCAGTTAACTTTGAAGGACTTAGACCCTGAACAGGACACGTGGCCCTGGGGTGGGGAACCAATATACCTAAATGGCCAGTGTGTTGGGACAGCGTCATCATGTGGCTTCAACTTTGACCTCAGAAAGGTTATTTGTTTGGCTTATGTGAAGGCCAATTCAGCAGAAGAGCTGCCAAGTGGAGATTACAAACTTGCCATAGGTACAACGATGTACAATCTAATTGCTAACTCTTAACATGTCTAAAAACCTTCAGGATAAAGTATGGTTTTGTTTAAAACATAATGATCTAGTCATCAAATGTCAGTCATTGACTGATTGAAAATAATATTTGTAAAATACATAGCATGGTTGTTAGGCATGTTGTAGGCCGTATTACTGCTATGTCGGACTTACTGTTTAATTCAAACAATATACACTGTATATTTTACTGTTCATAACGTGCTATAAAATGATTGATGTATTGAAGTCTTGATATGTTGTCTATCGTACTCTTAATCCTCTAACCCAATGTTAAAATTTTGTTCCTGTATTTCTGCGTCAATCACAAAATATCTAAGATGATATTGCCGTAAAATGTTTTTCAAATTATACATTCTTTACTTGTCAGGACCAACATAGTATTTCAATAGTGACACAACCAGTCTCATTCTAAAGAGTACCATCTCGATTAGATAGAATTTAACAAATATCCGAGCATTCTTCGTTGATAGCCACACACTACTATTCATCCAATTAACATCGTTCAACTGTTTACTAGTGTGTTCAGATACAATCGATGACAGAGACTTCCTTACTAGTGTGTTCAGGTACAAGTGAAGACAGGGACTTCCTTACTAATGTCTTCAGATACAAGTGGAGTCAGGAACTTCCTTACTAGTGTGTTCAGATACAAGACAAGGATTTCCTTACTACTGTGTTCAGATACAAGTGGAGTCAGGGACGTCCTTACTAGTGTGTTCAGATATATGTGAAGACAGAGACTTCCTTACTAGTGTATTCAGATACAAGTGAAGACGGGGACTTCCTTACTAGTGTGTTCAGATACAAGTGGAGACAGGGACTTCCTTACTAGTGTGTTCAGATTCAAGTGAAGGCAGGGACTTCCTTACTAGTGTGTTCAGATACAAGACAGGGATTTCCTTACTACTGTGTTCAGATACAAGTGAAGACAGGGACTTCCTTACTAGTGTGTTCAGATTCAAGTGAAGGCAGGGACTTCCTTACTAGTGTGTTCAGATACAAGTGAAGTCAGGGACTTCTGTTCAGATACAAGTGAAGACAGGGACTTCCTTACTAGTGTGTTCAGATACAAGTGAAGACAGAGACTTCCTTACTAGTGTGTTCAGATACAAGTGGAGTCAGGGACTTCCTTACTAGTGTGTTCAGATACAAGTGAAGTCAGGGACTTCCGTACTAGTGTATTCAGATACAAGTGGAGTCAGGGACTTCCTTACTAGTGTGTTCAGATACAAGTGAAGTCAGGGACTTCCGTACTAGTGTATTAATATACAAGTGAAGACACGGACTTGTGTTTCAAATGAAATACTCATACAAAATGGGTGTGTTGTACGTGTACATTATATTAAGAGACTAATTTGTTTGGATGTGAAAAAGGGAGGTCATGAATAAGACGACTGATTAACGAACGCTTTTTACATATTTAATTAAGATCATAAAATCACACCAATAGAAACATTTATATAACAATTGTGATCACATGATCCTTGCTGAATCTTTTATATAATTCAACACTAAGTCGTTGTATTCTTGTAAGTAACATACATAGTTTCAAAACGTATTCTTATCTAACACGTTCTAACACATTTTTAATCATAGTCTTATTTTCATATTGGTTCGTACAAAGTTGTTTCGCCAATTGAATATGTGAATTGTTACCCATGATTGATAGGAAAAACGCTTTATTTCCACACTAACAAAAAGTCACAATTCATTTTAGGAATACATAACAATCACATTAAATGTTATCAAACAAGTTATAATGAAACAAATATTTACAACAGCATGGATAAATGTATATTACATTTAGTTCTAAGATATTAAAACTAGAATCAAAATCACATTTTTATATCACAGACTCTGTTTTAATACCATGTAAGAAACTTCGTTACATTCCCAATGAACATGTCTTTGATACAAATAAAGATGAACCTCCAAACATATCACCAAGAACTGCTCCTTCTACACGAATTACATATACATTTGTACATATACGACCAGCTGATTTTGTTTAGCAAATGTTTTGATATGTTTTATGGTAAATTTAACATTTTTGTATCCAGATGTCAACTGTTCCAGATTCAATGCTTCTATATTTATATACTGGATAACAGCTACGAGACAAAAGCATTTCCACCTCCTTCAAACCCTTAATGAATATTCACTTATTCATAGATGGAACAGGAATGAAGCCTGGCTCAGATGACGAGTATGCTTCTTTTGGCGTGTAGAGACGTACTTTGGCTTCAAACATCCGTCCACCAACGGCTATTTCATACTTAGCATCCTTGTCCAATACAAACTGGTTCATGTTCTTGTGTAACACGCTCTTACCCTGCTCATCATAATCTCTGATGAAACCAAGACACACCATTTTATCCAGCTTGAACCCATACCCACTGGATGTTGTGGTACCAGTGAATTTGCCGTTACGGTAGATTGGCTCTCCTCCCCATGGCCACACATCCGTGTCGACATTAAAGTCCTCCAGTAGGAACTGAACAAACCTCTGACTGATCCCTTCTTCCTTCTGCTTGAGTAAAGCATCCTTCCCAATGAAGTCGCCGGCCTGACGATAAAAAACACAACAGGTATCAGAAGTCTTGTTGGGTAAGGTGTACTGTACCTTAGAGGATGGCGAAAAACATGTTATCAGACATAGATTCAATATGAAGCAGTTATTTTTTTTATTTAAAAAATATAAAATCCAACTCAAACAATCCTAAGGGTCCAGATATTGAAAATCGTCAATTAAATAACGAGAAAACAATAACAAAAGCCTGTATATTCATATGAAATGTTTAATTCTATGAAAAATAAGCTATTGTCTAAAAAGATAAAACGTTGAATGTATCTTACCTCAAACTTGACCCTGAAGTCACGTCCACACTCGAGGGGTGTGGTGTGGGTAGTGAGGTCTACGCCCCAGTAAGCATAGAATTTCTCAATGCGCAATTGTTTTAATGCATAGTAGCCAGCGTGTCTGATTCCATAGTCCTCCCCAGCCGCCATCAATGTATCGTAAACATGGAGTGCAAACTAGGAATAAAATATCAAGGGTAAATTTACAAATCAAATAAAAAGTTTCGACATCAGTGGAAAGATTATTATTCCAAACACAAAACTTACTTTTACGCGACAAATTAAATATTTGTTTATAAAAGGGCATAAAATAATCCTCAAAGTAAATTATGCAAAAAGACAAAGCTTACCTCTGAGGGGACGTAGAGCACAAATCCATCCTCTCCGCCGTGGGTTAGTCTCATGGCTCGGATGTCACTGGCAAACCCAACGTCGATCACCTGTATACTCAGACAAAAAAACCCAATCAAATGAGAAATTTTAAATGAGTGTTTCTCTGACATCAACATCAAAACGAAATCAGCAAAATGCATAATTATAATGTAAATAATTTCCAATCTTTACTAAGCACAATGTATTGTATAGACTTATTGTCAGATAGGATACCTTGCATGTCATAGGTTTGAAATCCTTGAGAGTGGTGGATATGTCTGTGACATCAGCCAGTAGCTGCTGGGCATGAGGACCTATAACATTTATCCCAGCATACGCCGACGTGATGTCTCGGATCTGGACAGAGCCATCATTAGGCTGGAATCTCTGGAGCCAAGACAAAGATCGGGTCTGCTGGGACGCCGGGGATATTATGAAGAAACTGAGAGAGAAAAGAAATATACTAACACAAAGAATTTTCACTATGACAAAGCATTGTCAGATAAAGAAGTATTTTGATGTAAAACCTAAAACAGCTTCATATCAACAGAAAACATGCAATGAACATATCATAGGGGTTCAATTTGCATTACCTGTCACATATAACATGATGACAACATTATGAATCATTAATTACATATATACGGGCAGATATCTAAATATGATGTGTAGATTTAGGTAGCATTGGAAGTAACCATAATATCGAGGTCCATATAACTATACATACTGGTTATGGTCGAGAGGGACGATAGTACAGTCATTTTCGTATCCTCCACGGTGATTCTGCATACCGGTGTGGATGATCTCTCCAACATTATCCTCAATATCATTGGAACTCAGGTATTCTAAAAATTTTAGGGCTTCAGATCCATTTGACTGCAAATTGAAGAGGAAAGTTTACTCAACAAAAGATACAATTTTAGTTCATTTTCCAAGCACGAAAGTTGTAAAAGGATGATAATATGTGTACTAATAAAATACTTCCAAATGACTTACCGATAATGCCTAGCAAGACAGAAATGAAAACGGAGACATTTTTCACGTGTCAGACGTAAAAGTGATCCCTACAAGCTTATCTTCACTTCAGAAACGCAATATTCATTGCGTACCTTAGTTGATTACGTCTAAGGCGACCATAACTTGCCTATAATCTTAAAAAGATACCGTGTTTATACTTACATTGACCTCAAATTTGGAAAAGGATGACAAGCCTATACTTACCTTGACCTCAAATTTGGAGAATGATGACATTTTTTTTTTCTAAACATATATTTTATTTTATGATGACATTTTTATACTTACATTGACCTCAAATTTGGAGAATGATGACATGTCTATACTTACATTGACCTCAAACTTAGGGAAGGATGACATGTCTATACTTACATTGACCTCAAACTTAGGGAAGGATGACATGTTTATACTTACATTGACCTCAAACTTAGGGAAGGATGACATGTCTATACTTACATTGACCTCAAACTTAGGGAAGGATGACATGTCTATACTTACATTGACCTCAAACTTAGGGAAGGATGACATGTCTATACTTACATTGACCTCAAACTTAGGGAAGGATGACATGTCTATACTTACATTGACCTCAAACTTAGGGAAGGATGACATGTCTATACTTACATTGACCTCAAACTTAGGGAAGGATGACATGTCTATACTTACATTGAATTAAAATTTGGAAAATGGTGACATGTCTATACTGACCTTGACCTCAAATTTGGAGAATGATGACATGTCTATAAGACACACACGTTCCTTACAAGCCCAGTATTCCTCCTTGACATTTTCAAACCATGGCGGTTTGCAATAGGATCCTTTCCCTGGATAATATTGATTCAATGGTTCATCTGAAAAAAAATAGAATGACAAATAAAAGCGGCAAAGATCGGCAAAGCTGCAGTTTCATTATGATATACAGATAGCATTTGCAACATTTGTCATTTGCAAATTGATATATGGAGGATTTGTCTAATATCCTGTCAAGTTTCTATATTGACGATCTAGCGAACGAATTGTTGTTGAAGATGTCAAAGTGTTTAAAAAGCAGGTAGGAGATAATCTTCAGGATTCCAGAGAAATAGGCAACGACTGCGGTAGACGACTAGGCGATGATATTGGAATGGATCATGAAGTTAAGCATGCTCTAACGAGGCGGATAAGCGACTATTCAGGAAAACATATGGTGATCAAACAATAGGCATATGCAACAGGATAGGGAAAATCGTCGTGGAAAAATGTCCAAGACGTTGTAAGAAGAGCAAGGACGTCATATGTTCAATAGCAAAACGGAATACCATATAAGTGTTTCAAGCTACTAAGGCACCTGTGGCTATTGTTGGAGGTAATTTGAAGGAAGGGGGTTATACTTGGCTACATATTTTGTACCGAAAAGGAGAACTACAAAAACAAGGATCGCTCTGGTTAAATGAGAAAGAAGTGAGCACAAACATGCATGGCACGTAACCAGGACGTTGACAAAGGGGGCTGTAACAAGGAAATCACTGGCTTTTCAGTATGCATCGAACACATTAATAGCATCAGTCATCTTCTTGGCGAATATAGGAGACTGTTCCCGACAAATATAGGAGACTGTTCCCGACAAATATAGGAGATTGTTTTCCACAAACTCATAGAGGAGACATTTAAACACAAGATTTTGATATTAAGTTACGTTGACGGATTTCAACTTGAATCCTCTGAAGGAGACTTCGCCGTATTGTTGCAGTGGTTAGAGAAGGGTATCATAGTTGGTTGTATGAAATTGATTACCCTTTTCGTGGTGGAAATGAACAAGCTGATAAAGACTCCTTGAAGGGAAAACAAAGATCCAAATTCAGGACCAACCATTAGGCAACCAAAGAGTAGAGGATTTGTGGAAGAACGTAGCATTACGACAGGTACCCATGTCCAGACTCATATATTAGTGAGTAATGGCTGCATCAGTTTTATCATAAGGAAGGGAAAGATAGCGCAACGGTTCCAACTAAAAGTCTCCGTAGAAACTATTTCATCAATAGCAAAGGGAATCAGAAAGATCGACAAAACTGGATTACTCGACATCAAGGACTAGACATTCCGGCATGATTTTCTTCCCCGGCTGACTTTGTTGTCTGAGATACGTGTAGATGTAATAGCAGTGGAAGACTTTGAAAAATCCATTAAGAAACATTAGAGATGTTTGCTTGGAGTAGCCCTCTTCTCCAGCGTAGGGCTGTATAGTAGAACGTCAAAGCGACTGAAGGATGAAAGAGTCCGGAAAGTAGGCGTTAATGTTGGGACAGTGAGAAAGTGGTCGGCAAACATTGAGGTGGAGGACGCAGAATGCAAGACATGGAACAGTACATCAGGGCAGACAGTGCATTGTAACATATAGCAGTGGAAGATATATGACACCAGGGTGCGTGGGTGGCAGACCCGGAACTTCCTTATGGTTGCAGTGTCTTCCTGCATAATCTGTGTGGATATTTGCATTACGCTATGGATCGCATGCCCGGAAATGAGGAGAGGAGCTGTGCAGGTGCTTGTCCAAGCAACTGAACGTGACTCCAGTTGGGTGTGGAGGAAGAGCACGATACTTATGAAAGCCTGTCATTGGGACAGTGATTGGTCATTGAGTTAGGGGTTGTAATATTGATTAAAGCGTGGACTCCACTGATGACTCCATCTGATCGGTGATTACTATCAAAGGCATCTGTATCATGCAGGTCAAAATGATCTTGATTGCTCCATGTTAAAGTAAAAAAGGTAATAAAATAACAGAGATACTAACAGGGACATATCAATATACTTTCTGTGTTGCCTGTCTTCATTGATGTGGATAGACGTTCTGTCGTCCATAGTAATCAGTGAAAGGGGAGGACGATTACTCTTCTATCCCAGATAGTGTCAATTATGAACACATGAGGTGCACCTCTATTTCCCCTATTAGGCCCCGCCCCTCCTGCCCCGGGGGGGGGGGGGGGGGGGGGGGTCAGAGCCAAAATTTATACAAGTTCTGTTCCCCTTCCCCCAAGGACGCTTGTGGCCAAATTTGGTTACATTCCACGCAGATCTCTAGGACAAGTAGCGATTTATAGGATTTACCTCTATTTCCCCTATTGGGCCCGCCCCTCCTGCCCCCGGGGGTTCAGAGTCAAAATTTATACAAGTTCTGTTCCCCTCCACCCAAGGATGATTGTGGCCCAATTTGGGTACAATCCATGCAAATTAATAGCGATTTAAAGGAAATATTGACGGACGGACGACGGGCCAGGTGAGCTAAAAACCGGAAAGAGGATAACCTGTATTACTATTCCCATTGGATGTAGACTTAAAAGCTGCTGGCACAAGGACTCACAGAAAAACAGTTTAGTGCAGCAATAGAACATTTGTTATAACATTTTCATCTGATTTCAACATCCATAAAGCTATCTGATTTTGATAAATCATTTATCACCATAGGATATTGCAGTTTAGAGCAGTGAAGTAACTTCTGATGACTGACACAACTAAAACAATTTAATATGGAGTTTAGTTTTAAGGATTTACATCGGAAAGAGGTCACCAGTCTGATACTACTATACTCAAGGATGTCAAAAATACAGAAGAGTACCACCTGTATAGCATTAAATTCTTTATTGTGCTTGTAACTAAAATGAACACTTAAAGGAAAGTTGATAAAACTGGGTACTGACACTGAAAACATACATTAACACCGGGAACATACAGTAACACTGGGAACATACAGTAACACTGAGAACACACAGTAACACTGGGAACATACAGTAACACTGAGGACATACAGTAACACTGAGAACATAAGTAACACTGAGGAACTTATAGTAACACTGGGAACATACAGTAACACTGGGAACACACAGTAACACTGAGAACATAAGTAACACTGAGGACATACAGTACCACTGAGAACATACAGTAACACTGGGAACACACAGTAACACTGAGAACATACAGTAACACTGGGAACATACAGTAACACTTTGGAACTTATAGTAACACTGGGAACATACAGTAACACTGGGAACATACAGTAACACTGAGAACACACAGTAACACTGAGAACATAAGTAACACTGAGGACATACAGTAACACTGAGAACACACAGTAACACTGAGAACATACAGTAACACTGAGAACATACAGTAACACCGGGAATATACAGTTACACTGGGAACATACAGTTACACTGGGAACATACTGTAACACTGAGAACATACAGTAACACTGAGAACACACAGTAACACTGAGAACATACAGTAACACTGGCAACACACAGTAACACTGAGAACATACAGTAACACTGGGAACACACAGTAACACTGAGAACATATAGTAACACTGGGAACACACAGTAACACTGAGAACATACAGTAACACTGGGAACACACAGTAACACTGAGAACATAAAGTAACACTGGGAACACACAGTAACACTGGGAACACACAGTAACACTGAGAACATACAGTAACACTGAGAACACACAGTAACACTGGGAATAGACAATAACACTGGGAACACACATTAACACTGGCACATACAGTAACACTGGTAACATACAGTAACACTGGGAACAAACAGTAACACTGAGAACATAAAGTAACACTGAGAACATAAGTAACACTGAGGAACTTATAGTAACACTGTTAACATACAGTAACACTGGGAACACACAGTAACACTGAGAACATAAGTAACACTGAGGACATACAGTAACACTGAGAACATACAGTAACACTGGGAACACACAGTAACACTGAGAACATACAGTAACACTGGGAACATACAGTAACACTTTGGAACTTATAGTAACACTGAGAACACACAGTAACACTGAGAACATAAGTAACACTGAGGACATACAGTAACACTGAGAACACACAGTAACACTGAGAACATACAGTAACACTGAGAACATACAGTAACACTGAGAACATACAGTAACACTGAGAACATACAGTAACACCGGGAATATACAGTTACACTGGGAACATACAGTTACACTGGGAACATACTGTAACACTGAGAACATACAGTAACACTGAGAACATACAGTAACACTGGGAACACACAGTAACACTGAGAACATACAGTAACACTGAGAACATACAGTAACACTGAGAACACACAGTAACACTGAGAACATACAGTAACACTGGGAACACACAGTAACACTGAGAACATACAGTAACACTGGCAACACACAGTAACACTGAGAACATACAGTAACACTGGGAACACACAGTAACACTGAGAACATACAGTAACACTGGGAACACACAGTAACACTGAGAACATAAAGTAACACTGGGAACACACAGTAACACTGGGAACACACAGTAACACTGAGAACATACAGTAACACTGAGAACACACAGTAACACTGAGAACATACAGTAACACTGAGAACACACAGTAACACTTGGAACACACAGTAACACTGAGAACACACAGTAACACTGAGAACACACAGTAACACTGAGAACATAAAGTAACACTGGGAACACACAGTAACACTGGGAACACACAGTAACACTGAGAACATACAGTAACACTGAGAACACACAGTAACACTGAGAACATACAGTAACACTGGGAACACACAGTAACACTGAGAACATACAGTAACACTGGGAACACACAGTAACACTGAGAACATAAAGTAACACTGGGAACACACAGTAACACTGGGAACACACAGTAACACTGAGAACATACAGTAACACTGAGAACACACAGTAACACTGAGAACATACAGTAACACTGAGAACACACAGTAACACTTGGAACACACAGTAACACTGAGAACACACAGTAACACTGAGAACACACAGTAACACTGAGAACATAAAGTAACACTGGGAACACACAGTAACACTGGGAACACACAGTAACACTGAGAACATACAGTAACACTGAGAACACACAGTAACACTGAGAACATACAGTAACACTGAGAACACACAGTAACACTGGGAACATACAGTAACACTGGGAACATACAGTAACACTGAGAACATACAGTAACACTGAGAACATACAGTAACACTGGGAACAAACAGTAACACTGAGAACATAAAGTAACACCGAGAACATACAGTAACACTGGGAATATACAGTTACACTGGGAACATACAGTAACACTGAGAACACACAGTAACACTGGGAATAGACAATAACACTGGGAACACACAGTAACACTGGAAACATACAGTAACACTGGGAACATACAGTAACACTGGGAACATACAGTAACACAGAGAACATAAAGTAACACTGAGAACATACAGTAACACTTGGAACACAGTAACACCGAGAACATACAGTAACACTTGGAACACAGTAACACTGAGAACATACAGTAACACTAGGAACATAAAGTAACACTGGGAACACACAGTAACACTGAGAACATACAGTAACACTGAGAACACACAGTAACACTGGGAACATACAGTAACACTGAGAACACACAGTAACACTGGGAACACACAGTAACACTGAGAACATAAGTAACACTGAGGACATACAGTAACACTGGGAACACACAGTAACACTGAGAACATACAGTAACACTGAGAACATACAGTAACACTGAGAACATACAGTAACATCGGGAATATACAGTAACACTGGGAACATACAGTAACACTGGGAACACACAGTAACACTGAGAACATACAGTAACACTGAGAACACACAGTAACACTGGGAACATACAGTAACACTGGGAACATACAGTAACACTGGGAACACACAGTAACACTGAGAACATACAGTAACACTGAGAACATACAGTAACACTGAGAACATACAGTAACATCGGGAATATACAGTAACACTGGGAACATACAGTAACACTGGGAACATACAGTAACACTGAGAACATACAGTAACACTGGGAACACACAGTAACATGGGAAACATACAGTAACACTGGGAACACACAGTAACACTGAGAACATACAGTAACACTGGGAACACACAGTAACACTGAGAACATAAGTAACACTGAGAACATACAGTAACACTGAGAACATAAAGTAACACTGAGAACATACAGTAACACTGGGAATATACAGTTACACTGGGGACACAGAGTAACACTAGGAACATACAGTAACACTGGGATCATACATTCATAATCATTGAGTGATGTCATAAAACCTTGTAAAAGCAGTATCTATAATAGTAACACAACTCAATATTTGAGAATTTCATATAAATATTGTAATTACATGGACGTACAGAGATTTATTCTCAATTAATATTGTCAATTATGCTGGTGTTACTTACCCTCAGGTCTTGTAAAGTAGATAGGTCTTTCATAGGCGTTGGTTTCACCAAACACAGCCCCATCTACTTCTAGCCTTGTGTGTAAGGGTGACGTTCTCAGTTTACGTCCAGTCTCCCAGTATTCATAGGGGAACTTCATGTCATAAAGTGCTGGTTTACAAATAAAAGGAATTAATCTTTCTTCATTGTTCATATACAAATCACATAAAAACAAAACCAACAGAGTAAAAACTTCATGAATCACCTCACTGACTTCCCTTCTGATAAGCAGTGACAGTATGACTATGAACATTGACAGTTATTGTCTAAGTGCCTGTGATCAATCTCCCATATAAGGGGAACTGAAAAGGAGGTTTGTGTGAAAACTCCTCATCTTAAAACAAGTCAGATAGCTGCTGATCAAGGATTCATTGAACTTGTTTGTATCTAGTGAAGCAATATGAACACATTTGCTGATGTACAACTAAATGTCCTTCTTTTGCTTATCATTTTCCAAAAAGCAGAGCAGCAAGTAGTTATAAACTCTGACCTTTTTAACCTTGTGCATTCTTTTTTAACCTCTACACAAAAGCAATAGATGTTGGAACTGATATACATGTCTATAATGGTTGCTATTCCACACAAAATGAGATAAGATAGTGTATACAAAATCACACTTACCAATAGTTTCTTTGACCCTCTCCTTGAGAAATTTCTTGTTGCTATGGTGAGGGACATATCGAAGGATATCATGTTCTGCGAGGTTGATGCTTGGCTCACCGTCTATAATCCATTCGGTTATGTGTTTCCCTATTCCACCACTGCCGACAACACCCATGGAGTTCATCCCAGCCGCGACAAAGTAATTCTTTACCTGATCAGCATGGTAATATCATATCATATATACAGAAGTTAGGCATAATTGACTTGATGAAGACAGTATGTCCATGCTAATTAATTTGTACATATGCAGATCATCCAGTCTATTGGTATAGTATTTTACACCAGTTTCACCAACATTCCTTAAAGATGCTCCACCGTCGACAGAGCAAAAACGATGTTCATCATTTGAACAATAATTTTGGTTTTATCATGTATATATGTCTAATTAACACAAAAAGTAATATACAATAATTTATATTGCTTTTGGTGCATGTGGAATCAGTAGTTCATTCCATATACCACATAGTGCCGCAGAATGTTTTCGGGATGCAATTAATTGCTTTTAATATTTTTATCTTGATTAAAAAATAGAAGCTCAAACTTAGCAATGGTGGTAATAGTGTAAAGTAAGTAACATTTGTACCTTAAGAAAAATACTAAATCGCCTACTCCCGTTTTTGATAGAGAAAAAATACCATTTGTCAGTGGTATAGCATCTTTAACTTTGAGGAATTATCAAATTAAAAATATTCATTAGAATTAACAAAACTTAAGGATTGTTTCTTAACTTAAGGATTGTTTTCTTAAATTCTGTAAATTCTGTGTGGAATCATAAGTAAAGGTACATTGTATTCTATAAAGTTGTGGAAGGTGAGGAACTGAAACTGGGTCATGATCATGAAGACCTAAAGTGAACCCAAAAAGTATTGTGAATTGAAAATAGGAAAATTTATTGGAATAAATATGGTATGTATAACAAATTTTATATATTCTAGAATATTCCTACCTCAGGGGATTCGCCAAGATTCCAGTGACCATCAGGGGTAAAACTTTCTGGTCCGTTGACTAAATGTCTCACTTCAGCGGTCTCCATACAGGGGAAGCGATGAAGAATCGGGTCTAACAGTACCTCTTTAAGAACAAACATTTCTGTCAAGTTTGTTTTTACTCTAAACTTCTTAGATTAGAACTAAAATACTGATTTTACCATCAATATTAAAAGGTAAAAGCAATTGATCTTAAATTTGAAAGTGACATAGTGCTTTTCATCTGCATTTTTATTTTGTAATGTATTTGACCATCAAACCAAAATTTCAATCACAATGTCTGGAAAGTTTTTCAAATGTCTTATGATATCTGAGAGAAAAGGGCTACATGGATGATGCTGCTATAAATGTTATAAATGAAGATGTATTTTTATCCTTACGGAAATGGTCCCAGTCCTCCGGGAGCAGCTGGAATTCAAATTTATCCGGAATTCCGTTATGGAACACTGGTTTTCCTCTCGGTTCAAACCCTCCAGCCAGCAAACCTCCGCTCCACTCTCGGGCGTAGATACGGCCATCAAAATCCCTGACAACTGGGATGAATAATTTATAAAAAAGAAATACATGTTAAAGGCCACCTAAATTTCTGAAACAAAAATTAGCTGTTTTGCTTAAGGTGTTACATTTAAGGTGTGTGTGATCAATCAGTCTTAATCCTTTACCTGTATCAACGTGATCTCCTTAGTAGTTCATGGGGAGAAAGGTTTGTGTATTTTACAATTTTTCACAGAAATAAGCTATACAGATTATCTTACTGATCATTCTTTTCATTTTATCAGTGTGGATTTTAGTTTCGTGGAATTTAACTTTACTGCAAAGATAGCAAAATTTCATCACTGGGAATAAAAACAACTATTCAGTACTTCTGCAATCTTAAGTCAAAAGGAAACAAATGCTAGATGATATGATTCATCTAATTAACATTGACATTCACTTTGACTGAAGAGGGCTATAGGTATAGTATAACAATTATCACATTTATATCATGAGTAATTTTGTATATTGAGTCACTCACCTGGCATCAGTGGGTCGAGACCTTGTATGGGAGTGGTTACCAGGTAGAAATGCTCATTAGGATGGAGCGGGATTTTTACATTCGGATCAGACTTTGTTCCAACTTCTCTAGCCCACTGTCAACGAAAAATGTATAAGCACTAAAAAAATCAAATAGCATGATATTGTTTTCTTGTTATTTTACTCTCCATTTTTCTGAAATCAAACTATGATGTATCAGATATCATTTTGGCAATTGTCTTGAATTTTTAAAAACAATTTTAATCTTATTTCCTCACTCTATCATTGATTTAGTCCTGTCTACTGACATTTTATAACCATCAGTCTTACCAGTCCAGCACAGTTGACAAAGTATTCACAGCTGATATCACCATGCGATGTGGTCACTTGGGCTACACGTCCGTTCTTGGTGAGGATTTGGTCTATCTTCACTCCCTCCATAAACTTTACTCCTGTAGAGCACATGAGGGAGTTAAAATGCAACAACCATGACCAAGACATGTGCATCTATACATTATATAGAAGTTTAATTATAGTAACATATATTCCCTCTCTCACCTCATCATAAAACATTTGTCCATCATCATATCTAAAACATAGCTAAATCTCTTAAGATGAAGACCTAGGTCGGCCAGTACCTTTGCCCTTTGCGATGGAAGTATAGGCCGACACAAGATCTGGTGGGGTGAGAGCTCCATCCTCTGGTACCCATAGCGCCCCCTATAGTGGTCACATAAATAAACAAATTCATAAAACAAAAGTATCCTATATTGACTTCAAATTCATACTCGTTAACTATTACATAACTTATCAAAGCATAACAAAACTGCTAATGAGAACCAATTTATTTTCACAGTGACTTGATTTTGTGTCTATCAACTTTTTCATTTCGATCTTATTTCATAATTTACAGTTTAAAACACTCTAGCCTCAGAACTGTTAAGCAACAGGGTCTACTGGTAAAATTAAAAGCTTCTTGGGTATTGGAATTTCCTCCATCCATTTAGACATAGCATTGCTAAAGGTTTTCTTTGAGAGGTACATCTTACACAAGTTGACCAATTTTACTCAGAGATCATGAAAGAGTTTTTGAACTTTTACTTGGTTAAACAAAATCACTTTTTAGAATGGTATGTTTTATTGAATATAGAATTAAGAACATTTTCATGACCTTTAGGGTCACACCTTCAAATTGAACTGTTACACAGTAGAGGTCAAGAAGAACTACAATGGAATATGATCTATATAGCCAAGTGGTGTATATATAGTATTATACACAGGTCAAATCATGTTATTAATGGCCATTTGGGATTCCGAAGAAATTGGTCTTCATACACAGGTGATCTTTACACTAGGATACCTTTAAATCATCAGTTCTAACCCAGGGGCACAGCTTTCCTGCCTCCTCTGGGGAGATCATATGGGACTCAATACCGGTGGCTCTGCAAAACAGGGTTATCTTTGGATTACCTTTAGTTATATTATCCATTCATATGTGCCAAAAAAAATCTTTAAATGATAAATATTGTTCAAGCATACATGAATATATTAAATTATAGTCCAATGTACTTACAATGCAATGTCATTTTTTCTCTGCAGAAATGTCAATCTGTCCTTGGTTTGTGCTACAAAAACACTGCCACATTGTTTCCACCCTAAAATGAATATGATATATATATATATATATAATTATCTCGATGTTGAAGAAGCAGACTATCTGTCAATCAGTGCATGCAGTTGTTTAAAAATCATCATTTACATCATATCTGTCACAGAAATTCATTAGAGTTATGTTACACATTTGAGACAAGAATGGTACAGTAAATGTGAGGTAAAGTTATTGGATGACTCTGGCATATTGAGGACTTTGATATGCTATATTCTGTATTAGCATACTACAGAGTTATCTGCCCTTACAGTTAGGTACTGATTGTTACATCAAATTTTCTAGCTTAACATAACTTTTTTTCAGAGAAAACAGCATATGTTTTGTTCACAAAGTAACGACGTCACAATTGATACATATCCACAAGGGAGATAACTTTGTAATATGTAAAGACAGATGTATGACATTGTCCTATATATTGAGATGATTCACTATGATTTTATGGCAATCAGAGTGTACAGGATATACGATACAGATGTATGACTTTGTCTGATATATTGAGATGATACACTTAGTATTTATGGCATTCAGAGTGTACAGGATATACAATACAAATGTATGACATTGTCTGATAGATTGAGATGATCATTTGTACCTTAGTCCTGTGTTTGAAGTTTAATGATGTCTTAATATATATCAGAGTTAATTTCCTTCAGTACTGAGAGTGTGAAACAAAGGGGAGTAACTTTGATAGATCAAAATGTATTCCATTGTACAGTGTATCCATATAAGGTAGACATTTATCATATTGATGGTGTTTCATTTAAAATTAATGATATCTAACTTTGTTTAAGTTGAGCTATAAAGGTTAGAGAGTGAGACTGAAGGTGAAGTATATGTATGTCTGATGAGCTATACTTACCAATCCCATGACTTTTCTCTAACTTTTTATACAGTTGTTTACTATAGGCCACCAGCTGTGAGCCCTCTATCTCATCTTTAGCCTGGCCGACCATTCCAGCTGAGTGCCATGTGGTGCCACATGTAAATCTTAAAACGAATAGAAACAATACAACAAAATGTAGTATCGAACAATGAACAAACTAAACTGGCCGTAAGACATAATTAAATACCATGATCTAAGACCTGAAATGGCTGATATGTTTTTTTTTTCATATGAAAGGAATGCTGCTGTAGAGTTGATAAAAGGCATTGCTAAGTTTAAGATGTTTAAGTTTCATTAAGATCAGACATTGTTGAAATTTTTACCAATCAGAAGATCCTATTTGGTGGCCATCTTGAATCTCAGCTACATCATATTTTCTTTAATATGAGTGCTGTAACATCATCATGTCTCCTGCTCACATAATAATCCATTATACAGAACAAAAGTTATTACATAATTACAGGACATGTCTTCAGCCAATCAAAGACTGTGGCACAGCAACAGACCAATCTGATTAAAATACAGATCCTTATAACCACTCCGTTCAATAGAGGATCTGACAACATCCCATGGAGGGTCACATCCAGATGACCTTTATACCACGTGTACTTCAGATCAAATGCAGGTTCTACACCTTGCTACAACAATTGAAAACATCAATTCGTCTCAGTGTACATATACAATCAGCTTTGTTGTGTTCTTTGGGCAAGATGACTACGTGCACGCAAATGATTCTGACAGTATTTTCAAACAATTTCATCCTCTGAAATTCATCTTCAAGATTTTGCAGGCAGCAATTTGATTATCTATTTCCAAAGGTCACCATGACATGACCCCTAATGGGCTGCTGTCAGATCCTCTTATCCAACGCAGTGATAATGAGGATCTGAATTTTAATCAGATTGAGCAACAAACCATGCTTAATTATTTAGTATACAAAGTGTAATGCCATTCACATGTGTGGTTTCATATCAGGACAAGCAGGATAAAAATTGGACTAACACAAGAAATACTGTGTGGCCCTTGGTTATCATAGCTGGTGCATGGCGTTATCATGTATAGCCACTAAAACAAAATGCAAACTATTTGTAAGGGTATAAACTATTTGGTAATCTACAATAATATATGAGTAGAAAATATTGCGTAATCCCATGGTAACAGTATAACTAAAAAATTAATGAGTAACCCATGATAAACCCATGAGAACAGTTTAGCTAGAAACTAATGGGTAACCCATGGTAACAACATAGCTACAAATTAATGGGCAACCAATGGTAACTGTATAGCTAGAAATTAATGAGTAACCCATGGTAACAGTATAGCTAGAAATTAATGAGTTTGACTCATGGTAACAGTATAGCTAGAAAGAAATGGGTAACCCATGGTAACAGTATAGCTAGAAGTTAATGGGTAACCCATGGTAACAGTATAGCTAGAAATTAATGGGTAACCCATGGTAACAGTATAGCTAGAAACAAATGAGTAACCCATAGTAACAGTATAGCTAGAAATTAACGAGTAACCCATAGTAACGTACAGTATATTTAGAAACTAATGAGTAACCCATGGTAACAGTATAACAATAGACTACTGGGTAACCCATATGGTAACAGTATAGCTAGAAATTAATGGGTAACCCATGGTAACAGTATAGCTAGAAATAAATGAGTAACCCATGGTAACAATATAGCCATAAACTAAATGGTAACCCATAGTAACAGCATAACAAGGAACTACTGGGTTACCCATGGTAACAGTATAGCCCTAAACTACTGGGTAACCCATGGTAACAGTATAGCTAGGAACTACTTGCTAAACCATGGTAACAGTATAGCTAGAAACAAATGGGTAACCTATAGTAATAATATAACTAGGAACTAATTGGTAACTCATAGAAAAAGCATAACTAGAAAATAGTGGATAACCAATGGTAACAGTATAGTTATAAACTAATGGCATAACCCATGGTAACACTATAGCTAAAACTTAATGGGTAACCAATGGTAACAGTATAGTCATAAACTAATGGCATAACCCATGGTAACACTATAGCTAAAACTTAATGGGTAACCAATGGTAACAGTATATTCATAAACTAATGGTATAACCCATGGTAACAATATAGCTAAAAACTAATGGGTAACCAATGGTAACAGTATAGTCATAAACTAATGGTATAACCCATGGTAACAATATAGCTAAAAATTAATGGGTAACCAATGGTAACAGTATAGTCATAAACTAATGGTATAACCCATGGTAACAATATAGCTAAAAATTAATGGGTAACCAATGGTAACAGTATAGTCATAAACTAATGGTACAACCCATGGTAACACTATAGCTAAAACTTAATGGGTAACCAGTGGTAACAGTATATTCATAAACTAATGGTACAACCCATGGTAACACTATAGCTAAAACTTAATGGGTAACCAATGGTAACAGTATAGCCATAAACTAATGGTATAACCCATGGTAACAATATAGCTAAAAATTAATGGGTAACCAATGGTAACAGTATAGTCATAAACTAATGGTACAACCCATGGTAACAATATAGCTAAAAATTAATGGGTAACCAATGGTAACAGTATAGTCATAAACTAATGGTATAACCCATGGTAACACTATAGCTAAAAATTAATGGGTAACCAATGGTAACAGTATAGCCATAAACTAATGGTATAACCCATGGTAACAATATAGCTAAAAATTAATGGGTAACCAATGGTAACTGTATAACCATGAACTAAAGGGTAACCCATGGTAACAGCATATCTATGAACTACTTAATAACCCATAGTAATAGCTAGGAACTAATGGGTAACCCAAAGTAACAGCATAACTAGGAACTTATGGGTTACTCATAGTAACAGTATAACTAGAAAATAGTTGGTAACCCATGGTAACAGTTTAGCCATAAACTAATGGTATAACCCATGGTAAAAATATTGCTTAAAATTCATTGGTAACCCATGGTAACTGTATAGCCAGAAACTAAAGGGTAACCCATGGTAACAGTATAGCCATAAACTAAAGGGTAACCCATGGTAACAGCATAACTATGAACTACTGGGTAACCAAAAGTAATAATATAGTTTGGAACTAATGGGAAACCAAAACAAACAGCATAACTAGGAATTACTGGGTAACCCATAGTAACAGTATAGCCATAAATTACTAAGTGACCCATGGTAACAGTATAGCCATAAACTAATGGGTAAACCATGGTAACAGTATAGCTAAAAACTATTAGATAAACCCATGGTAACAGTATAGCCATAAACTACTGGGTATCCTATGGTAACAGTAGTTCTAGGAACTACTGGGTAACCCATGGTTACAGTATAGTCATAAACTAAAGTGTAACCCATAGTAACAGCATAACTAGGAACTACTGGGTAACCCATAGTAACAGAATAGCTAGGAACTACTGGGTAACCCAAAGTAACAGCATAGCTAGGAACTACTGGGTAACCCATAGTAACAGAATAGCTAGAAACCACTGGTTGACCCATAGTAACAGCATAGCTACAGTGTATGAACTTATGGGTAACCCATAGTAACAGCATAACTAGGAACTTAGATGAGTAACTTTTTATGCAGAATCTAATCCCCTTCTCCCAGGATGTTTCTGATCAAATTGGTTAAAATCAATCACTACCTAATGACTAGTAGCAATTTATTGATTAAAATACCCTTGTTTACCCATATATGCAAAATCTGATTCCCATTCCCCATTGTTGTTTCTGATCAAATTTGGTGCAAATCCATCACCTACTTTATGACTACTAGCAGTTTAAAGGAAATGTTGAGAGACAGACAATGGATGCTGTACCTTGGCATAAGCTCACCGCTCTTTTCGGCCCGGTGAGCCTAACCGCTGATGCAGCAGTTGTGGTTTTTATTCTGAAGCTGTGAGATACCTGTGTCATCCCTATCCTGGTACATGTTATCCTCTCTCACATTATCAGAGGTCATCAACCCTGATAAAACTAGACCCCTAAAATAACCTTCTTCATACAGGACCATAGAACGAATATATGTACCCGGCCTACTATACCTTTCGGCCGGTTACGAATTGGTCCCTATATGTCGTAGTGGAGCACTGCCTCCGAAAATCACTCGGGCATAGTTTTCTAAATTTTTTGTAGGTTTCCAATTATTTTATGCGTATACATGCATTTACATATTATTGTTGTCCAAAACAAACATAACTACCATTCTTAATATCTACCGTCCTGCTCACAAGACGTCAAATTGTTGTATAAATTCCCTTCAGAAGGACTTTCATATGTATTATGTAAAAAAAGAATGCCTTGATGAGAATTTGATATTTTATGTGGTTCAGTTTTATTGCCTGGTAGGCATGCAATATCAAACAAGTACGATAAAAATGCAAACAAACGTTTTATAATGGTTTGCATAATCATTACTTTGCTCCATTAGCAGTAATAGGCACCAATTGTAGCTCTAAAGACGACACCATTTTCTGTCAAAAAGTCTTTTGAGCTACAATATTGCAGCGAACAGGACCACACTTCCTTCAATGATAGCTGCTGACAAACCTAATCATAAACGCTATTTTACTGACATTACTAATCTACACCTGTATAATCTACCTACAAACCGGCTCAAGGTCTACACATGGATATATTTATATGTAACATGTATACAGTTGTTCAAATAACAATTCAAAGATTCTAAAGTACAGAACAACTAATCAGAAACCAGTACATTTGATTATCTAACCGAGATATTTTGGGAGGAACAAAGGTTGATCATCTCTCTGTCACCTTTAGTTCAAACCCTTTTATTTAATAGACAGGGTCTGTCTGTTAGTGGGATTTTTTTGTCTGGAACTTTGGCTTTCTTCCACTAACAGAATCTGACATGTATTGTTATGTCTTAAGAGAATAACAAAAAGATGTGTTAACACATGATAACACCGATTTAACCAGTTGTAATTGTACATTTACATATAGATTACAGACTACAGTTACAGGCCTAGTTAATTATATGTTTACCTGCCCTGCTCCAGTAAGACCACATCAGTCCAGCCGCGCTCGGCCAGATGGTAAGCGATCGATGTCCCAAGGACTCCTCCACCACAGATGACCACTCTGGCAGTAGATGGCACCTTGACCGATTGACCATTGTCTTCAGTGACAGTGGCCTCACTGTACTGCCTGCTGGTGGTGGTCCAGAGTCCCTGCCGGACCGGTGACCTAAGGCCTCGCCCCACACCTCTCAGGATCCCAGTAACTAGCGACATTGTGCTGTCCAGTCTTGTATACCAAAATATGTTTGTCATATTCAATCTAATTTAAGTAAGTTTTTTCGTTCAATTCCAATCAGCTGAATTGCATTAGATTCCATAGATAGGTCAAAGTTCATAGTTATAGGTACATATCAAAGGTCAGTAACTATAGTACCGAAGAAAAAGTTAGAACACTATACACATCCAATATGAATATTTTAACTTAGGCTTTCTAATGATTATGAAGTACTGCATTTTTAGCATTTCAATAAGAATTTTGTGTTTTAATCTGATATAATGTGTAGCTGACTATTTTTGATATTATGTTATAGTATTTAGCATAGCAGTCTCTTTTCAAACCTTAGGTCAATATTCTGTAAGGTTACTACATAATATTTTTTGTCCATCGTTAATTCGACCTATTGTTACGCTTACAGGGTTATATCCATTCCATTTTTTGTGAATGTGAACTAATGTTTATACATGTATATACATTTTCTGTCTTTTTTATTTTTGTTTTGTTCATTTTTCTTGTATGATTATATTATTGTATTTACCTTTAGCATTTATTTTTTTTGTTCTTCTTCATCCTGTTCATTATTATTTATGTAACTCTTCAATTCGGAGGAATAAAGAAATGAATGAATGAATGACAGTGCTTGTATTTAAGTTAATCTGTAGCCATTAGAACTAATAACACTGAATTACTGAGCAGTCTAGAAACTTAAGAAATATTTATGTATTTTAGTATTAGAGTGATTTACTTGAAGGTATACTATAATTATTATCACTTTTTATTTATAGAATTACACTTTAAATGTGAACATGATTAATCATTATGTATATAACCATCGGAGAGACGTAGTTAACTTACCCCCAGAGATGACAGGTCTGTCTGTACAAGGGACAGTAGTGACACAAATACCTGAAGCTCCTACTGATATCAGGCCGCTCACAGTACACAGACCTATATCTCACACACGTGTTTACATTATATCAGTCCCTGACCCGAGATAGATCGCTCCTGGAACTCTTGTGCAAGTCTGTTTTTACAGGCAGAAAAACAATTGTAGGTCAAACTGTAGAACTCTTATATAACTTTCATGTGAATTTTTCATTCGATGTGATATAATCATTTTGGAGAAATGGTGAGGCCAGCTTCATTATGTTATCTTGACTTTTGTCCTTGACTATTGTATATTGTTGTCCAATATTATGTAAAAGAACGTCACATTTAGCTCCAAAACTACAATCCCGTACACTAGCTAGTGTAAGCCCTGCACAGCTGTTGGTGTTACAGTGATATGCATCAATATTCATACTGACTTCATCTTAGCGTATTAAGCTGACTATATAGATCATAGTTGTGAACGTTTATACACAAAAGATGTAGGTATTAAGGAAAAAGCTACAGCACATCACTTATAATTATGTAAATAATCACTTTTTGTAGCTAAACCAGATGTCTGTTCTTGCTGGTAAAATTACATGCTGTATAAGCTAAATCACCAAGTTAGGACAAGGTTGATCATGAATGTCCGTGGTAGTTCAGTAGACTAGTTTTCAGAGGTTCGAACCCCAGTCTGGTCATTACATTTTAAGCCCATGAACCAT
Organism: Argopecten irradians; assembly: GCF_041381155.1. Taxonomy (NCBI): domain Eukaryota; kingdom Metazoa; phylum Mollusca; class Bivalvia; order Pectinida; family Pectinidae; genus Argopecten; species Argopecten irradians. Next base: position 60,147,777 of record NC_091135.1, read on the forward strand.
CAGATGTTGGGGTATTTAAATTTCCTTTCATTCATGGCCCATCTGTAAAACAAGAGGCCCATGGGCTTTAGCGGTCACCTGAGTTCGGATACAGAATGAAACAAAGACACAAAAACACTATATATTGGCCCATCAGGTCCTTGAAACCAGTCAGTGATTCAGTGATTTTATAACTGACTTTTCAATCTATGAGGAGTATCTGGTTCCATCAAATCAGTGAATTCAGAAGATTTTTTTTTCTTATTTTAGTCATTTTGACCCCTTTTGGCCCCGCCCATCTACCCCTGAAGGTTGACCAGGACCAATATGGATATGATGATGCTATCACAGGGTAATAATTCTAACCAAGTTTGACCTATTGAAAATTAAGAAAATAATGTTCATAAATGTGTTTTTCCAATATCAATAAAATAGATTTGACCCCTAATCAGGGGAAAGTCTGAGATGCCAGGGCCATGAAATTCACAATTTTTGTAAAGGGCCTTAAAGAGACCTTCCAATCTATTAGGAGTATGTATTTGGTTCCATCAAATTTCCAAATTCAGAAGGAGACTTTTGAAATTTTAGCCATTTTGACCAATTTTGGCCCCACCCTCTGGCCCCTGGGGGTCGGCCAGGACCAATATGGATATGATGTTAAAATACTATCTCAGGCTAATAATTCTAACAAAGTTTGACTCATTTCCTATTACACATGACCAAATAATGCTCAAAAATGTGTTTTCCCTATATAAACTAAAGTAAACTTGACCCCCCTCCCCAGGGGGGAACGTGAGACCCCAGGGTCATATAATTCACAATTTTTGTAAAGGACCTCAAGACCTTTCAATCTATGAAGAGTATTTGATTCTGCCATTTCTGGAATTTCAGAAGAAGATTTTTGAAGTTTTAGCCTATTTGACCCCTTTTGACCCCACCTCTCAGGCCCCTGGGGGTCAGTCGTGGAAAAATTGTTAATAGGATTCAATGGCCTTCTCATACTGATAATTCTGACAACATTTGACTTATTTCCTATCACAAATGACTAAATAATGCTCAAAAATGTCTTTTCCCTGTATAAACTATAGTAAACTTGACCCCCTCCCCAGGGGGGAACGTGAGACCCCAGGGTCATACAATTCACAATTTTTGTAAAGGACCTCAAGACCTTTTAATCTATGAAGAATATTTGATTCTACCATTTCTGGAATTTCAGAAGAAGATTTTTGAAATTTTAGCCTATTTGACCCCTTTTGACCCCACCCCTCAGGCCCCTGGGGGTCAGTCGTGGAAAAATTGTTAATAGGATTCAATGGCCTTCTCATACTGATAATTCTGACAACATTTGACTCATTTCCTATTACAAATGACCAAATAATGCTCAAAAATGTGTTTTCCCTATATAAACTATAGCAAACTTGACCCCCTTCCTAGGGGGGAACGTGAGACCTCAGGGTGATATAATTCACAATTTTTGTAAAGGACCTCAAGACCTTTTAATCTATGAAGAGTATTTGATTCTACCTTTTCTGGAATTTCAGAAGAAGATTTTTGAAGTTTTAGCCTATTTGACCCCTTTTGGCCCCACCCCTCAGGCCCCTGGGGGGCTGGGACCATATAATTCACAATTTTGGTCGACCTTTGGCTATGGAAGGTTTCTGCAAAATTTCAACAAATTTGGTTTAGTAGTTTTTGAGAAGAAGTCGAAAAAGTAAATTGTTTATCGCCATACGATGGATGACACTTGAGACTTCGTCTCAGGTGACCTAAAAATCTTATAATTGTTATTTCTCAGAGAGTAGTACTCCGAAGGGATCTTAAATAATTTCATATGTAGGATCTCCTTTGACCCTAGTTGTGAATTTAATTATGACCAATTGGACAGCAAGGTGGCTGAAAGGCAGCCATCTTTGGCTTAGACAACTGAAGTTTGTTGTCACAATATTCTCAAAAAGTGCTTAAGGGATCTTTCTAAAATTCCATTTGTATGTACATCTTGGTGCTTTTAGTTCTGCCAATTGCAATTTGTAAATGAGCAGATAACATCATGATTGGTAAAAAGCCATCTTGAATTTTGATACTTTACAAAAAGTACCCGATACTCAAATAAAACATGGTAGTTGAGTTGGCTTGGTCCTTAGTTCCGCATATCCATTTTGGTACCAATCTAACCTCAACATGACTGACAAAGACCATCTTGGACGAATCAGATTGAAAGGCCCACCATCTGATGCTGGAGGACGGTGGAGGACCAAAGCAATAAGGAATGAAGAATAAAAATCACATTATAAGAGTATTACAGATCTTTATTAAGAAAACATTACTATTCTATACTAGAAGAAAATATCAAGTGGCAGAGGATTACAAAACAGACTCTACTTGTTAAAAGTTTTGTTTGTTCTTAAGTCATGATGAATTATATTAAATTACAAAATAAAATTTAGGTCAACACAAATATTAATGTAGAAATTAAAACTGTTAAGGCAAAACTGATAATGAATAGTTTTAAGTAAAATCTCTATACAATATTCAGTGATACTATAAAAAGGAAATCCATATTTTGCTAACTGTGTATAAATAAAAGGAGAGCAAAAATGTATACAAAACCAATCTATGTATGTGGTACAGTATGAGATTTGATGTTTGGCTTAATCAAACAAGACATTTTTAATACCAAAACAGATGTTTTCCAGAAGGATAAAGTATATAATTCAATCAATATGTCTCTTCTTTTGCAAGATAAACATTTTAATAATTATCATTTTTCCATGAAAACATTATGATTATTCTGGACACAAAATGAGTTAGAGTCTATGTTTATATATCAATGGACTTTCAGTACTAACAAATCCTTAAAAAGTGGAAAAACAAATTAGTATTATACATATACCACACCATTAACATATGACTATAAACAAAATTAAACTGAACAAAGAAACAAGAAATTAACAGATCTATAAGTTTACAAGAAATAAAAGGTCTATTGTCTGAATGGTTAACTGTCCTTCTTTGTCCTTTTTTTCAATCCTTTGCTGTTACCTACTAGTCAATTATACATTACCCTATTCGACCCAATAAGTGCCCAGGGCATTTATATTGAAAAAAAATTGAAAAAAAAAAAAAAATGTAGCAACAGGAAAATGAAATGTTCATATATATGATAAGACAAAATTATGTCTGAATGGTTAACTGTCCTTCTTTGTCCTTTTTTCAATCCTTTGCTGTTACCTACTAGTCAATTATACATTACCCTATTCGACCCAATAAGTGCCCAGGGCATTTATAAAATTGAAAAAAAAAATTGAAATGTTGCATATATATGATAAGACAAAATTATGTCTGAATGGTTAACTGTCCTTCTTTGTCCTTTTTTCAATCCTTTGCTGTTACCTACTAGTCAATTATACATTACCCTATTCGACCCAATAAGCGCCCAGGGCGTTTATAAAATTGAAAAAAAATTTGAAATGTTGCATATATATGATAAGACAAAATTATTGCAAACTTGTACAGTTTTGTGTTGTTTTGGTCTTTGTTTATGACTGGGCAATTGAAATTCAAACGTCAAAAAGGAGGGGTGCTTATAGCGAAATGGGTGTTTATTGGGTTGAATATGTTATATTGTTTATGCTGATTTTGGTAACCTTAGAACAAATCGGCCAGCATTCAAACATTCACATCTTTTTATACATATCGACATCACTGGTCTTAGTCTCCTCACTATTGAATAGAAGTCATTTGGAGTTTTTATTGTACAAGACCATTATTGTGCAGCATGAAAATTATGGTGCAGTCATTTGAACAAGACGTCCAAGGACCTTAACAATCATCTGCTTGCTACCTTGTAGTACAAACTTGGTCATACTGAAAATAATATTGATTCCATGAAATTTAAGAAATTATGGAAGTCATTTTATTTTAATTATTTCACGCAAATCTGAGCTGATCGAATCTTTTAAGTATTCAAAATATTTTTTTCTGACTATTGTGGATTGATAAAAAAGAAACATTTGGTGAAGACAATCTTGGATCAATCCAGTAAAGTTTCACCTCATTCCTTGCAGTGGAACTTTAAAAGAAGTTTGAAATAGGTCTTGTACAGGGAAACTGTGATTTCACAATAATGAAATAATGTTTATCCCTACAATTTGTATTATGACAGCATGCCTTCATGCAGACTCAATACAAGATTCCTGGAGTGACTGAGGTATGTTATGTACAATGCTTTAATGATTTGAGTCTATTTGATTCATTATTTGGCATCTAATTTGAACATGCACACATCTTATCCCTTCATACCAGCAAAGTATAGGTCCATAAGAAGACTCTAGGCCTTTTGCCTATTGAAGAAGTCAGATAACATTTGTTTAGCTTATTTAACCCATGTAGTCTTAAATGAGGTATTGGATCATCTAATTGAATCAACTTCTTTGGTAACCTTTCAGGATGTTTCTGTCGCCATATCAGGATGTTTCTGTCGCCATATCTGGTTTCAATTCATCTTACTTCATATTGAGAAGAACTCAATCATCAATTTTAGCCAATGTTGACCCTTGTGACCTCGATAGAAGGTTAAGCTCATTCATTTGCACAAACATAGTAGCCCTTTATACCTATGCACCAAGCATCTTAAGTCAGGGTCGCCTGATTACTTGTCTAGTAGTTGGAACACTTTGGGCAATTTGATCCCTCTAACTTTGAATATATGGAAATGGTGTTGTTCATTTGCAAACAAATCTAAGTGTACTAGGCTGAGTATCAAGGCTCTGTTTGGGTATCTTTCTTTCTTATTTAAAAAACATTATTCAATGATATTAAACCAATTGACCTCTGTGACCTTGAATAGACATCATCCATTAGCTTGCTACAGATCCAATCATTTGACCTAAAACAATCTACAGATTTTTAGAAAACAAACATAGGGTGTTTAAGTCCTGAAGTATTCACATTCTACAACTTAGCAAGAGGTCCAGAAGGCCTGAAACGCTCACATTATTTCATGTGTACTTTCAATGTAACAGAGCGCAGGATTTTCCAAAAGAAATAATCACTACCTCTGCTAGGGATGAAAAACTCAGGACCTCTGGATTGCCTGATGTGGCAAAACAGAAGTTCTCTCTTAAAGCCAGAGATATATTGCAGCTAGTTTTCACCATGGTCACATATTACATTTGCATTTTCATCATACAAATATTGGAGTGAATCACTTTTGTATAAATCATATTGCACTTCTTAAATCATTATCTTGCATATGTACAAATGACCCTATATTAGGTCTAGATTATAGTTATTTTTTAATAAACTATTCAGTTTATCATGGGTGAAAATAACATGACCTTATTAGTTATTCAAATATTTTCAAAAGAATCTAAAACAAATATAATAATAATTGACATAATCTTATTGTAGGTTTGGATAATGAACAAGATCAAATCTTATAAATATTATTTCTGATGGTCTGGCCTGTCATTGGTAAGGTTATGGATGTGTGTATAAAACAGTAAGTAGTTAGCTTGGATTTCTTAATAAAAGAAAAAACAGCTAAGAGGACAAAGGATGATGTACGACTTAAGTTACTTTTTATTTGAAACATAATAACACGATTAACACGAAAGATATTGAGACAAACCTACTCAGAGGTATATCCACATGATCTACAATCACTCCTTACAGACAATACATCTAAACAATTACTCTCAATAAATATCTTTGGTACAAGGTTTGATTCTATTATTCCATTATCACATGTTTCAATCTGTAGCACAGACACAAGGAACATCTGCTAAGATCTTGTTTCACAAGATGTCTTGATACATATAATATCATTTGTTGTCAAACAAACATGTACATTGTATGTTCAGTTCTCACAATTTACTTCTATACATGAGACCAAGGACCTTCTCAAGGCTTTATTAAACAGTATGTCCATTGTATTAAATTATTCTAAATGTTAAAACACCTGTGTGATCTTAATTAAGCATCATGTTACAATAAACATCTCAGGAAGTTTGTATACAACACTAACATATTGTTATAAATGTATAAGGTTAGATTGTATGATTGTCCTGTAACACACAGTCAAAGGTAGCGTCCTACGATGCTCTTAAGGACGTTCCGAACAGTGATCGAAAGCGCCGTTCGTTCGGACCTCCTCGGGTCAATGAGTGCATTCGGAACTGCACATGAAAACTCTTTTGTGACTAAGATTATGAAGAATAGCGATCTATATGTTATCCGTCTAACGATATCTTTCCTTTTAACGTTAAAATCAGGATAGTATAGTCGATAAACGGCGTATTTGTCGATATTGTACTTGGTTCGGTTTGCCGAAACCTTGATACCGGGTGAAAATCAAAGTTTGTACGGTAGGTGTAGGACTTAGTTTCGACAAACTTGAAAAAAATAATGTTGTCAGATCTTTGAATTTGGCTAGGCTAATATAACATGAAGCTACATATATCTTTTGAGAAGCACATTACATAACTCATACAAACGGACTGATATATGCCGATACGGTTTCGATCTTGTACTGGATAAAATGAGGTTTCATAACAATCAAGTGATTAAAACATTTTCTGTTCAACTCCGTTAATTTGTGAGTATTTGACACTTAATATACGTGTGTTTTAAGGGAGATGCATAATTAAATAAAGATATTCCAATTTTGCCGAGTAATCCTCTAGTCTAGTATCTACAGAAATATTTTTCATCTCTCCGTCGCCCCACCCCTGCTTTTCGTTCAATTTGTACAAGCTAGTATATTTCATGAATATTGCGTACATTGTATGTAGATGTCTACATGTATCATGTTTAGCTAATATTGGTCCCCAATAAGCACTAACACGTTCAAAAACAAGATTTTATTTACTGTATACATGTACGATAAGACAAAGGCCTAACTACTGTAATTAGATGATGCATGTATTTCCCGTTTTAAGAAAATGCATGGCAGATTCAGTTAATTAAATACTATCTTAAGAAAAAGCACACGTTTGCTAGTGTCAACAACAGTACTATATCTGTGATATAGAAACTAAACATGAACATGTAGGCATAGACTAATTATTTTCCTGTCTACAGTAATCAGCTGAACATACATATAGATCGAGGATTCAGAATAAGAGATTTTTTTCTTAGGCGTATACTTGCCGTGTAGGTTATATTGGGGATCCAAAAATCTGTTTTAGTTCACTTTACTTCGGATAATATATATATATATATACATGTATTAGATATGCAGATATCTCCTCAAAAAACAAATTAAAGACATACAGTTGTGTATGATGACATCAATTTTATCGACATTGGTGTGATCAAGTTGAAGTTATCAACTTCGATCGTTGTCACGTAGACGCTTTTCATGGCTACAATTTTGGCGCCAAATTCAAATTTATGCTTGAACATCTGCCTCAAACGACTATTGAAGCTAAGATATCTCGACGATGGAAAGACAGAATTTGATAAAATATTTTCCGCTAAAAAAATATAAAATCATGGATTGTCTGAAGGGTAATTAAAGTGGAATCTTTACACGGAATTTTCCATAATCATTTTTCAGATATTATATCCAGGCAAAATAATTGCTTATTTGTGCCATTTTTTAGCTTTGTATATCATCAAATTGATGGCATCGTGACATAACATTAACATGTATAACAATTTATATTATCAGACTATTACACTTTATAATATTCAATATATAAGATGTTCTTTATAAAAATATTACCGCTCGATTTTGGTCTAATAATATAATTGTGAAAAAAGTCATTTTTTAGGGGGTAGGGGTATAGAAAGGCTAATTACTCAAAAATTCCGCGGTCAATTTTTTTTATATTCTTTCATCATAACCCAAACAACTGTCTTATTATGTGGACAAAAAATAAAGAAAATTAAACGACACAATTTTTTGAAATTAGGTATTTAAGTTGAAATTCAAATGCAAAAATTGGCCCTTTTTAGGCCTCATTTACACGCATTCGCGTGAAAAATTCACAATTATTGCATTTTTAAGAGTGGAAACGACATTGAGGTCATTGATAGCCATATAAACTTACACATTAAGATAAAAAATGTTGTTGTTTGCAATATTTCAGTCAATTACCAAGTTAAGTAGGGTTATTGAGAGTACAATATTTTCAAAACCGCATGGTCAAATTTCAAATAAAATCCTTAATAAACAGTTTATCTACCAATCTTTAAGTGAGCAAATTTTAAAGAAAATTAAACGAGGGGAAATTTTTGGGCCTAACTGTATCGAACCACCTTAAGATAGTATAGAGGTAATACTGGTACACTGTAACAGTAGCCATGATTGTACAGGTGCAGTTTTATGAGTGATTGACAGCGAGTTGAAATGGTGGGTTCTAACACATACATTGTTTACAACATTCACAAGGATGTACACTTAATATCTACATTGGTAATCTACACATGTTTCTATGGAATCAAATAGCACACTACTTCTGATACACATTTAACATGCTAGAATATGTACAAACAACAGCAAACCTAATGCAAACTAATGAAAGTATATTGAGGCTTCAATCCGACTTGTAAACAGCACCCACTTATTACAGTGGATTTTGACAAACCCCGGATCATATTCTATATCTCTGTTTATTTCTGATGGTATAACAGGCTCCACTATACAGTAACCATAATGATATCATTGAAGGAAAGGTCACTTCCATTGATATGTATTGAAAAATAAAGATTGTGAACAAGATCAAACTGGTAACTATTTAAAAATATAGTTTTGCATCAGCAATTTACTTGGCTAAATAACATGTTTATGACACTTTCTCTCATATTTGACAGGGTTACTCACTGGTTGTAAAGAAAAAGATTAATAAAATCTTTCACTCTCTTAGGGGTGAGACAGGGGAATCTCAACTTGAGTGTTTGATAGCTTAAGAATCTTATCCAGAGGGTTGAGATCTCCTGTCTCACCCCTAAGAGGGTGAATCTATTATTAACAAGAGGCCCAAAGGGCCTTAACGGTCATCTGACTACCTTGGCCATAGTAAAATTAATTATATATGGTGTCCCTTTGTCAGGACCATGTCAGGATCATTTTCAATTTCTTTCAACAAATTTTATTTCAAACAAGAGGCCCAAGGGCCTTAACATATAGGAAATTAATTAGATATATATAGTGTCATGGTAGTCATCTTCGATTTGGGATCAACCAGATCTAGATGTAACAATACTTTGTCTGGACCATATCAGGATCATTTCATGCAAGTTTCAGCCAAATCGCACCGGCAGAACTTGAGAAGAAGTTCAAAATGTGTTTTCAAGATGGCGGCTGTGGCGGCCATCTTGGATTTTGGATCAACCCGAAAAATAACAACACTTTGTCGGGACCATGTCAGGATCATTTCACTCAAGTTTCAGCCAAATCGCACTGGTAGAACTTGAGAAGAAGTTCAAAATGTGTTTTCAAGATGGCGGCTGTGGCGGCCATCTTGGATTTTGGATCAACCCGAAAAATAACAACACTTTGTCGGGACCATGTCAGGATCATTTCATGCAAGTTTCAGCCAAATCGCACCAGTAGAACTTGAGAAGAAGTTCAAAATGTGTTTTCAAGATGGCGGTTGTGGCGGCCATCTTGGATTTCGGATCGACCCGAAAAATAACAACACTTTGTCGGGACCATGTCAGGATCATTTCATGCAAGTTTCAGCCAAATCGCAAGGGTAGAACTTGAGAAGAAGTTCAAAATGTGTTTTCAAGATGGCGGCTGTGGCGGCCATCTTGGATTTCGGATCGACCCGAAAAATAACAACACTTTGTTGGGACCATGTCAGGATCATTTCATGCAAGTTTCAGCCAAATCGCACTGGTAGAACTTGAGAAGAAGTTCAAAATGTGTTTTCAAGATGGCGGCTGTGGCGGCCATCTTGGATTTTGGATCAACCCGAAAAATAACAACACTTTGTCGGGACCATGTCAGGATCATTTCACTCAAGTTTCAGCCAAATCGCACCGGTAGAACTCGAGAAGAAGTTCAAAATGTGTTTTCAAGATGGCGGCTGTGGCGGCCATCTTGGATTTCGGATCGACCCGAAAAATAACAACACTTTGTCGGGACCATGTCAGGATCATTTCACGCAAGTTTCAGCCAAATCGCACTGGTAGAACTTGAGAAGAAGTTCAAAATGTGTTTTCAAGATGGCGGCTGTGGCGGCCATCTTGGATTTTGGATCAACCCGAAAAATAACAACACTTTGTCGGGACCATGTCAGGATCATTTCATGCAAGTTTCAGCCAAATCGCACCAGTAGAACTTGAGAAGAAGTTCAAAATGTGTTTTCAAGATGGCGGTTGTGGCGGCCATCTTGGATTTCGGATCGACCCGAAAAATAACAACACTTTGTCGGGACCATGTCAGGATCATTTCATGCAAGTTTCAGCCAAATCGCACCGGTAGAACTTGAGAAGAAGTTCAAAATGTGTTTTCAAGATGGCGGCTGTGGCGGCCATCTTGGATTTCGGATCGACCCGAAAAATAACAACACTTTGTTGGGACCATGTCAGGATCATTTCATGCAAGTTTCAGCCAAATCGCACTGGTAGAACTTGAGAAGAAGTTCAAAATGTGTTTTCAAGATGGCGGCTGTGGCGGCCATCTTGGATTTCGGATCGACCCGAAAAATAACAACACTTTGTTGGGACCATGTCAGGATCATTTCATGCAAGTTTCAGCCAAATCGCACTGGTAGAACTTGAGAAGAAGTTCAAAATGTGTTTTCAAGATGGCGGCTGTGGCGGCCATCTTGGATTTTGGATCAACCCGGAAAATAACAACACTTTGTCGGGACCATGTCAGGATCATTTCACTCAAGTTTCAGCCAAATCGCACCGGTAGAACTTGAGAAGAAGTTCAAAATGTGTTTTCAAGATGGCGGCTGTGGCGGCCATCTTGGATTTCGGATCAACCCGAAAAAATAACAACACTTTGTCGGGACCATGTCAGGATCATTTCATGCAAGTTTCAGCCAAATCGCACCAGTAGAACTTGAGAAGAAGTTCAAAATGTGTTTTCAAGATGGCGGCTGTGGCGGCCATCTTGGATTTCGGATCGACCCGAAAAATAACAACACTTTGTCGGGACCATGTCAGGATCATTTCACGCAAGTTTCAGCCAAATCGCACCAGTAGAACTTGAGAAGAAGTTCAAAATGTGTTTTCAAGATGGCGGCTGTGGCGGCCATCTTGGATTTCGGATCGACCCGAAAAATAACAACACTTTGTCGGGACCATGTCAGGATCATTTCATGCAAGTTTCAGCCAAATCGCACCGGTAGAACTTGAGAAGAAGTTCAAAATGTGTTTTCAAGATGGCGGCTGTGGCGGCCATCTTGGATTTCGGATCGACCCGAAAAATAACAACACTTTGTCGGGACCATGTCAGGATCATTTCACGCAAGTTTCAGCCTAATTGCACTGGTAGAACTTGAGAAGAAGTTCAAAATGTGAAAAGTTAACGCACGGCGCACGGCGGACGGCGGACGGCGCACGGCGCACGGCGCACGGCGGACGACGACGGACGAAACATGATGACTATAGGTCATCCTGACCCTTCGGGTCAGATGACCTAAAAATGCCTAAATGGATTTATCATTCAAATTTTGTAAGTATATCTCCATGTACCAATGAAAGATATTGTCGTCAACAGTAAAAGTTCTGTGAAATGAACATCAAATTAAAACTTACAATGTTCCTTTCAACTGTCACCAAAGACATTTTAACAATCTCTGGTCAATATAAAATTCACTATCAATATAGAGTTATCTGAACATGACCTTGCATAATTCACATTTATGGGACCATTATATATATAATTGCATACAAACTGTTGCAAGTTATCTGTGAAACAGTAATAGAGCATACATCTTTATAACATGATTGATATTTTGTATACTTGCTCATTGATTCAGCAGTTATAGAAAATAAAGATGACCTAGATGTCTGTTTCCCTTGGAACTCATTACCTCCTGCTACTCCTTTGATGCTATTTTTTTTACTTATTCATTGATGGTACAGGGATAAAGACTGGCTCTGAAGTAGAGTAGGCCTCCTTATGAGTGTAAAGACGTACTTTGGCTTCAAACATCTGTCCACCAATGGCTATTTCATACTTAGCATTCCTGTCCAATACAAATTGGTTCATGTTCTTGTGTAACACGCTCTTACCCTGCTCATCATAATCTCTGATGAAACCAAGACACACCATTTTATCCAGCTTGAACCCATACCCACTGGATGTTGTGGTACCAGTGAATTTGCCGTTACGGTAGATTGGCTCTCCTCCCCATGGCCACACATCCGTGTCGACATTAAAGTCCTCCAGTAGGAACTGAACAAACCTCTGACTGATCCCTTCTTCCTTCTGCTTGAGTAAGGCATCCTTCCCAATGAAGTCGCCGGCCTGAAGATTACAAAGACAAAAGGTATCAGAAGTCTTGTTGGGTAGACCAGGGGTGAAATTCTTCAGATGACGAATACCTACTATCAGACTTTAATTCAATACGAAGCTGTGTTATTTCATTGAATACAAAATTTATTCCTCAATGAAGTTTTTGGCTTACAGATTACAGAAAAATTTTCTACATAGAAAAATAGTGGGTAGATCCTTCAAAATAGACCTAAGGTCACTGTCAAGGTCAGAATTTCTTTGATTGTACAGCAAAGCACATCTATCATTATGGTACAATACCTTGTGTAAAGAAAAACAAGGAAATTCCCTCCTATAATAAATATGCTTTGGAAATCTATAAACTTTTTTAGTGTAAATGAAGATTAAAATGTCATTTGCAAGAAGTAAAGTTTTACAAATGAAAGAGAACAGAAAGGTCTTGTTGCAAGGAACACAATATCATATGCATTAGGAAAGACTTATCAAATCCATATTCATGTTAACATAATTTTAAGTAGATTACTAGAGATCCAAGAGGGATCTTGGCGCCAACCAAAGAATGATCTTTGTCTGACATTGGAAAGAGGGTTTCCAAACTTTTTCAAACATACTACATATAAAACTTGAAACAGATCCCTTTTCTATGAAATAGCGGTAACAAACTTCAATTATCTAAATCTAAGATGGCAGCTTGTCAGCCATCTTGTTCACCAACCGGTCCCAAAATGCAATATGCACAACTACGTCTCTAGGGGAACCTGCATATGAAATTTGAGAAAGATCCCTTTGGTACTTTCTGAGAAATAGATGAAACAAACATTTAACTATCAAAATCCAAGACGGCTACCAGTCGGCCATCTTGTTGACTGATCTGTCCCAAAATGTAATATGCACAACTAGGGTCCTGTAGTATAAGGCGGGAGTCGGGAGTACGGTCCCACTTGGGATTCAAGATGCTAGGCACGGTATGATTCTGTATTCTCGTATATTGTAAAATGTACCACACGAAATAAAATGTCGACAGAAATTTGGAGTCCTCCTTCTTCAATTACAACACAACATCGACATGAACCTCACGAGCCATGAAACCAACAAAAGCTACATCACACTTCTGACAAAAACGAGAAAATAATCATTATGTTCACACTGGCGCTGTTGACATGCGATCGTACCTGGGATTGAAAACTTCGCGGTCACCACCATTTTACAGACCAGACTATGGAACACTTCGCGGAGCTACTCCACTGTACGATCATCATGGCCACAAACACATATCAACGATCACGATTTACCTATGGAAAACTTCACGCAACCACTATTCGATCAGGAGTGCCACAAAAACACAACAACTCGGAGCCAATTACCATTATACATCGCCACCCAAACCCATCACCACAAACCACACAAAGAACGATACAAGCGGAACCAAAACGCAGAGACCACCAACAACACCTTATTGACCACAGCCAACATCCACCTACCAGTACGAAGATAGAAGATCGAAGACAGAAGACAAACAAAAATGAACTGTAATTACTTCTTAAAATTTTGGACATTTATAAATGTGTTTTTATATATTGGAATTTATTTTTTGGTAATATATAGTGTTTTATTGTTTTCTAAACTGATATAATTATACATTTTTTAAAAGTTGTTTTCATCTAAATATCATATGTTTTAAGGTACAACGTATCAGTAAATTTAAGATTATTTTTTTTACATACATATAACAGGATGATAATTGTTCTAAGCGAAACGTTATGAAGTAATGTAATACATTTTTTTAATTCAATATGGTAAATATAATTTACTTCATTACACTTAAATATTTAATATTACCATACTATCAATTTCATTTTTATACTTTTTTTCCTGAGCTAACAGATTTTTGAGATTTTTGGATAATAATGTTTTGTAAATTTCATTTCTATTAATATGTTCATGACTTGTGCTGTTCATTTATGTCATTCACAGAGAAAGTTCCTCAACATACCTTTTTGCTTTAAATTATTATTTTTCATTTACACGAATACATTTTTTTACACAAAACATATATTTAAACGTCTGGAAATGTTCTGCTGACATGGTCTAACATGCAGTTTTAAAAGTAATTGGAACTTCCAGTATGTCTGAGAACAATAGCGTGGTGAGCTATCTCATTAAGGCCCATTTTCTCAATATTAATGACATATTTACGTTTATGTATATTATTTCACGTTGGGAGAAATACCCGATGCAGTTTAATGCCGGGCACACTCAAGTTTTTTATGTTTTTCTCAACGTTTACATACACAAATATATAAGCACAACATGGAACTTTCTTTGAAAATTGATTTTCATTTCATTTTATTTATTTTAAGATCTTAGCCTGATTGGAGTGCAAGATTTCACGGCTTGATTGTTAAGACAGTATGACATCAGCACAAGCATTTTTTTTTCTTTTCATTAATTTCATTTTATAGAGCACAAGTTTGAACAGTACTAGTTCAGGTTAATCATTTTTTCTATCCTTTTTGGATTTATGAACTAAATGAAATTTCTATGCTTATGAACTCTATCATCCTTTATTTTACAAAATCAAGATATTTAAACATTCTTAACTATTACTATTAGTCTAAGATATTTAAAATACAATACAACAATATTCTGTATTACATATGTTGCTACTCTGAGCAAATGTACAATTACTTTTTTATAACATTTTCTTTTTTACTGGTTGGTTTATACTTAAATATTATTCATAATACATTTGTAATCATGCACCTGGTAATTTCTATATATTGGTCACTTTATAACTAATTTATCAACTAACGTTTATCACAAACACTGTGCCTCAGGTCAAATTATTAAATTAAATATATTGCATCATGTACATTTATAACTGATAACTAACAAGAAACATATTATGTTCTAATGTAGCTACAACCTATCATATATATACCTATGATTACTTAGAGAATATTTTTCTACATTATTAAAAGTACACATTTTCTTAAAGCAATGTAAAATTTATTGCTAAATTTTTATATACTTTGTGACTTATTCATGATTATGCTGTTGTTCTATAATTTTTCATATGGAAGTTCTTTTAACATTTAATTAATATTGTGACATTAATACACATGATATTCATATACACTTAGATATAATGTAAGATATACACACACATTTTATTATAATAAGTTGGGGGAATGCCCTATGCAGTTTTATGCTGGGTTCACATAAGTTGAAATATATTCCTCATGAGTTATTTACACAACTTTGCTACATTTATTACTTACACAACAACAAAGAACTTCCTGTGAATTGTATCATTACATAAATTGTTTACCAGTCTTAGTCTAATTAAAGACAAGGCATCATGCTAGTGTTTTAAAACGATATGACGTTGACCTAGCGCTTTTCATTTACTTTCATTTTTATTTTTATTCTAATAACAGCATAATTATCATGAATATATCAAAGTCAGATAGATTTTTTTCCTCCGTATTTTGCTTACATAATTTTCAAGCTACCTACACAAAGAAGTTAATATGGTATGATTAGTATTATTTAAGGAAGTCTATTATCTTCCTATTATTCAATTATTTCAAATTATATCTAATTTTAAATAATTATTAACAAGGGGGCGGAATATGGTATAATTAGTATTATTTTAGGAATCTTTAATTATTATTTATTAAAATCTTCAAGACTTAATGTACAGTATTTGAGACATATACTCGTGTTGCCTCCAGGGCAAATGTCTACTTGTCAGCGACGTAACAGTCTGGTGTATAGAAAAGTTCCTTGTTGTTATATAATTTTATGGTGTACTAACATGAGTAACTTGTCATTTGTACACGTATGCGATATCTGATCAGTATATATATTGGACTGGCCAGTGATACATACGGAGATATACATACAGAGCAGAGGGACGATAGCAGACACACCCTGTGTCTGGTCCCATTTTGGGGCCAACCACAGCATTACTCTGTAACCATGCTTACACGTATATTGTAAGTTAAAATGTACCACATGAAATAAAATGTCGACAGAAATTGGAGTTCTTCATCATTCAACTCTACATCAACACAATAACAACGTGAACCTCACGGACGATGAAATAACAACCACATCAAGCCATACCCCATAAACCAATCATCAAACTTTAAAATATTATACTGGTTATGATGTCTTGATATGGAAATTTAATTTTACTTTTGATATAGAAATTTAATTTAAACTTTTGTAGCATTATGATTTCAAATTTTAACTAATTTGAAATCATATATGAGTAAAGGACGAATGTAGTATAAGGATGTCTTGATATGGAAATTTAATTTAAAGATTTAAGTTAAAGTAAGCTATATATAATTTGATAATATGATTGACCAGTGTGAATATTCTTCAGGCACATATTTCAGAAATACATTTGATACGTCGTGTATATGTCTCCAGGCCATAACATGACAGATTTGTCTGTTTTACATGTCCGAGTACATGTTCTTGTCTGGTCAGATGTGACATATACATGTAATATGTAATAACCTTAATGTGCTGTATTGACAAGAATGTTCCTTGTTGTATCTATTCTGACAAACATTTACACGTAGGCACATATTCACATAGGGTATAAAAAGGCCTGACAGAGATAGAGTCTTAGAGAGTCTTAGGGAGTCTTAAAGAGTCTCAGGTCTGCACCGCTCCCTCGGGAGTACGGTCCCACTTGGGATTCAAGATGCTAGGCAGGGCATGATTCTGTATTCTCGTATATTGTAAAATGTACCACACGAAATAAAATGTCGACAGAAATTTGGAGTCCTCCTTCTTCAATTACAACACAACATCGACATGAACCTCACGAGCCATGGAACAAAAAAAGCTACATCCCACTTCTGACAAAAACGAGAAAATAATCATTATGTCGCAGTCCAAGAGGGACCTACATATGAATTTTGAGAAAAGAATTTTTCAGTATTTTCTAAGAAATAGCAGTTACTAACTTTACTAACTTTTACTATCAAAATCCAAGATGGCTGCCAGTCTGCCATATTGTCGACTGATTGGTCCCAAAATGCAATATGCACAACTAGGTCCCTAGGGGAACCTGCATATGAAATTTGAGAAAGATGCCTTTAGTGCTTTCTGAGAAATAGCAGTTACAAACTTTAACTATCAAAATCCAAGATGGCTGCCTGGCGGTCATCTTGTAGACCGATTGGTCCCAAAATGCAATATGCACAACTAGGGAAACCTACATTCCGAATTTGAAAAAAGATCCCTTCAGTACTTTCTGAGAAATAGCAGTAACAAGAATTATTAACGGACGGACGGACAAAAAGCCATTTGAAAAGCCCACCATCTGATGATGGTGGGCTAAAAGTCACAATGTAAGTCCTCTTTTGAATGATCAAAGAATCCATTAAACTACATCTTACCTCAAACTTGACCCTAAAGTCACGGCCACACTCGAGAGGTGTGGTGTGAGTAGTAAGATCTACACCCCAGTATGCATAGAATTTTTCAATGCGTAACATTTTCAGGGCGTAGTAGCCAGCATGTCTGATTCCGTAGTCCTTGCCAGCCGCCATCAGTGTATCGTAAACATGGAGTGCATACTAAAAATAGAATTTGAAAGAAATTATTGATGCAAAGGAAACGGTGAAAATTTAGTGTTTTTTATTTTTTTATTTTAACTTAAACTAGTCCTTTGTAAGGTTTTGGTTTAGATTAAAGAATATGAAAAATGTTTGACAAACTAGGTTCACATTCATACCAGGTGACAAATAATAAACAGTAAAAATCCACACAATGTTATACATTTAAATGTGGAATGTTATACCTCTGAAGGGACGTAGAGCACAAATCCATCCTCTCCCCCATGTGTTAGTCTCATGGCTCTGATATCACTAGCAAACCCAACATTGATCACCTTAAAAAACAGTAAAATTATTACTTTTGACATTGTCAATGATTAAAAACAGCATTTCTGACAAATTAAGTGTGAGAATTTCCAACTGAATTCAAAAGTTCACAAACCAAACAGAATGTATTAAGTCCATAACCATGTGTGTCATAGAATCAGATAAGATCAAAGGTCAAAATATAGGTCACAATGACCGGGTATTGGTATGTGACATACCTACTAATGAATACATGAATACCTTGCATGTCATAGGTTTGAAATCCTTGAGAGTGGTGGATATGTCTGTGACATCAGCCAGTAGCTGCTGGGCATGAGGACCTATAACATTTATCCCAGCATACGCTGACGTGATGTCTCGGATCTGGACAGAGCCATCGTCAGGCTGGAATCCCTGGAGCCAAGACAGAGATCGGGTCTGCTGGGACGCCGGGGATATTATGAAGAAACTGAGAGAGAGAAATAAAAGAACAGTTAAACATCATTGAGAAATGTTTTTCCTTTCATGACAATACATTAATGAGTGAACACAAGCCCTCCATCTCTGGGTACCAAGTTAGAATTTTATGTGGTGCAGTTGCCAGGGACTAGCCGACTGCTGGTTGATGGTTTTCTCTGGATACTCCAGCTTTCCACCACCATCAAACCTGGCACATCCTTAAATGACCTTGGCTGTTAATAGGATGTTAATTTACATGAAGTTAGACAAAATAACTCTACCTTAGGTATAAGGAGAAACTATTTGCAGCTGATAAATTAAAATCATCTTCATCAAACTAACATGATACAAGAAAATCAAGATTACAAAATTGTACCTAGAATATTGTATAGCAGAATTTCCAATTGATTACAAATTTCGAGTTACATAATATGACCAGACAAATTGTTCTCTTATTTCAATTGATTGTCAATCCTCCCACAGCTATGTTCATCACCTTCGTCTTTAGCTGTTTTACGGCTGTATACTTACTGGTCGTGGTCGAGAGGGACGACAGTACAGTCATTTTCGTATCCTCCACGGTGATTCTGCATACCGGTGTGGATGATCTCTCCAACGTTATCCTCAATATCATTGGAACTCAGGTATTCTAGAAATTTTAGGGCTTCAGATCCATTTGACTGAAAATTCATAGAGTATAATAATGCCTTAAAATTAAGAAAGAATCATTTTAAAATATGCATATTTGATTCATCTTTAAAAAAAAATGTTATTATAAACATGGACACAAAATGCTAAATACCAAGTCCATACATTAATTTTGTTCAAATATGTACAGTTTTGACAAAAATGCATATTGAAAATATGGAACATATCAATGTGTTTGTCTGAAAATAGCCAATGTACATGTACGTACCCGGATAATAACCAAGTAAATCTCAGCGAAACTTAGAACATGTGAAGATTTATTCAATGTTTATCCTTATAAAACTGGTTCTTCTTTCCAAAATAAAAATACACTATTTCAGTAGAACTATATATTCCATTTTGACAACTTTAAATACGCATTTGTAGATGCAAAAGACTACAAAAGAGCAAAATATTACTAAGTAGAGAATACTCCTCAGTTGCCTCTTAATCAAGCGTGTGTACTCGATTCGCTCTTACCTGTATAGAATGTATTGTATTGTCTCTGACAAAATGGATTGTTTGTTCAATATTTGCTTATTTCTGAGTAATTGACTTTCCATGGTTAACTCCCTTACTGTTTTCATATGACCAATCTCTGATAATAGTTTTTAAAGGATTTAAGAGAAGGATGACAAGTCTATACTGACCTTGACCTCAAACTAAGAGAAGTGTTGAGGTCAAGGTCAGTGTTACATGTCAACACTGACCTTGACCTCAAACTTAGAGAAGGATGACAAGTCTATACTGACCTTGATCTCAAACTTAGAGAAGTGTTACATGTCTACACTGACCTTGACCTCAAACTTAAAGAAGGATGACAAGTCTATACTGACCTTGACCTCAAACTAAGAGAAGTGTTACATGTCAACACTGACCTTGACCTCAAACTTAGAGAAGGATGACAAGTCTATACTGACCTTGATCTCAAACTTAGAGAAGTGTTACATGTCTACACTGACCTTGACCTCAAACTTAAAGAAGAATGACAAGTCTATACTGACCTTGACCTCAAATTAAGAGAAGTGCTACATGTCTAAACTGACCTTGACCTCAAACTTAAAGAAGGATGACAAGTCTATACTGACCTTGACCTCAAACTAAGAGAAGTGTTACATGTCTACACTGGCCTTGACCTCAAACTTAGAGAAGGATGACAAGTCTATACTGACCTTGACCTCAAACTTAAAGAAGGATGACAAGTCTATACTGACCTTGACCTCAAACTAAGAGAAGTGTTACATGTCTACACTGGCCTTGACCTCAAACTTAGTGAAGGATGACAAGTCTACACTGACCTTGACCTCAAACTAAGAGAAGTGTTACATGTCTACACTGACCTTGACCTCAAACTAAAAGAAGGATGACAAGTCTATACTGACCTTGAACTCAAAACTAAGAAAAGTGTTACATGTCTACAGTGACCTTGACCTTAAACTTAAAGAAGGATGACAAGTCTATACTGACCTTGACCTCAAACTAAGAGATGTGTTACATGTCTACACTGACCTTGACCTCAAACTTAAAGAAGGATGACAGGTCTGTACTGACATTGACCTCAAACTAAGAGAAGTGTTACATGTCTACACTGACCTTGACCTCAAACTAAGAGAAGTGTTACATGTCTACAGTGACCTTGACCTCAAACTAAGAGAAGTGTTACATGTCTACACTGACCTTGACCTCAAACTTAGAGAAGGATGACAAGTCAATACTGACCTTGACCTCAAACTAAGAGAAGTGCTACATGTCTAAACTGACCTTGACCTCAAACTTAGAGAAGGATGACAAGTCTATACTGACCTTGACCTCAAACGTAGAAAAGGATGACAAGTCTATAAAGACCTTGATCTCAAAGTAAGAGAAGCGTTACATGTCTATACTTACCTTTACCTCAAATAATGATAACATTGTTATACTTACCTTGGCCTCAAATTTGGAGAATTATGACATTTCTATACTTACCTTGGCCTCAAATTTGGAGAATGATGACATTTCTATGCTTACCTTGACCTCAAATTTGGAGAATGATGACATGTCTATAAGACACACACGTTCCTTACAAGCCCAGTATTCCTCTTTGACATTTTCAAACCATGGCGGTTTACCGTAGGAACCTTTCCCAGGATAATACTGGTTAGCAGGCTCATCTGAAAGACAGAAGATTACAGGACTGTTCTTGTGTGACAAAATAACCATGCTTGTGAAATGAATTAAGTAACATCTTCCAATCATCATATAATAAGCCTTTTATTCATGAAATCAAAAGTACTTAATAAGAGTCTTGGGGTCTGTGGTCGCCTTGTGATCCACAGTTATCCAGATCTGGAACAGAAGTTTGAAACTGACTCTTCAAGAAGTTACCAGGTACTGACTGTTGTCTTCCACAATTAAGAAACTGTCTCAAAGACTGAGATTTTGTACTTCTACAATATAACTTCCATTCACACGATTTGTAGCTCTTTCCATCATCTTCAGGGAAGACTTTTCTTCTGAGAAGACCACTAAAATGGAGTTGGTCTGATAACTTACCATCAGGGCGTGCAAAGTAGATAGGTCGTTCATATGCGTTGGTTTCACCAAAGAAAGCTCCATCTACTTCAAGCCTAGTGTGTAAAGGCGAAGTTCTCAGTTTACGTCCGCTTTTCCAATATTCGTATGGAAACCTCAGAGCATATAGTGCTGATGGAAAAAGTTTAACTGGTTAAACATATGATATTATATTGTCAAGCTTAAAAATACTCTCCTATTTGTTAAGGTTATACTATTCTTTGTACTCATTTCTCATAATTAATCCAATAGCAATACTCATAGTCATCCTGATTCTATTAATAAGTCTTTCAATGGATATAGACAGAAAACTTGCTAGGTGCAGTGACAGCTACATTTGCAACAAGGACCCAATGGGCCCAAATTGCTCACCTGCTATCAGGTAACCATTGTGCATACTTAAGACAAAAGAGTCAATAAGAATTTCTGTTTATGACCCAGGTAATATCAGGTGTCTAGACCTCTTGTTTATTGAAGAAAAATCATTTTAATATTTTAGCCTATTTGACTCCTGTGACCTTGAATGAATGTCAAGATCATTCAATAGATAAAACCTGGTAGCCCTTCCCCTCAGCATGCCACAGGCCCAATATCAGGTCTATAGGGCTCTTGGATATGAAGACGTCATTTAAAGATATTTCAGCCTATTTGACCCCTGTGACCTTGAATGAAGGTCAAAGTCATTAATTTGAACAAACTTTGTAGCCCTTTGTTATTAACCAAATTTCAGGACACTAGGCTTCAAAAGTTGTAAAAGCTACAGACACAGAATGAAACAAAGACATGCATATAAACACTATAAATATATATTGGCCCATCAGGCCCTTGAAGTCAGTTTTATAAATTTTTAATCTATGAAGATTATTTGGTTCCATCAAATCTGTGAATTCAGGAGAAAGATTTTTGAAATGTTATCCATTTTGACCCCTTTTGGCCCCATCCCTCTCGCCCCTGGGGGTCGGCCAGGACCAATATGGATATGATGTTAAATGCTATCTCAGGCTAATAATTCTAACCCAGATTGACTAATTTCCTATGAAAACTAAGCAAATAATGTTCCTAAATGTGTTTTCCTATATAAACTATAGTAAATTTGACCCCCTCCCTAGGGGAAAATCTGAGATCCCAGGGCCATGAAATTCACAAATTTTTGTAAAGGGCCTTAAGACCTTCAAATCTATCAAGAGTATCTGGTTCCATCAAATCTGTGAATTCAAAAAGAAGATTTTTGAAATTACCATTTTGACCCCTTTTGGCTCCACCCCTCTGGCCCCTGGGGGTCAGCCATGACCAGTATGGATATGATGTTAAAATGCTATTTCAGGCTAATAATTCTAACCCAGTTTGACTAATTTCCTATGAAAAATAGGCAAATAATGTTCATAAATGTGTTTTTCCTATATAAACTAAAGTAAACTTGACCCCCTCCCCAGGGGGAAACAAGAGACCCCAGGGTCATATTATTCACAATTTTTGTAAAGGACTTTAAGACCTGTCCATCTATGCAGAGTATTTGATTCTACCATTTCCAGAATTTCAGAAGAAGATTGTTGAAGTTTTAGCCTATTTGACCGGTTTTGGGACCGCCCCTAAGGCCCTGGGGATCAGTCATGGAAAATTTGGTAATAAGATTCAATGGCCATCACATAGAGATAATTCTGACTACAATTGACTAATTTCCTATTATAATGACTAAATAATGCTCAAAAATGTGTTTTCCATATTCAAACTTATATATAGTAAACTTAACCCCCTCCCTAGGGGAAAATCTGAGATCCCAGGGCCATGAAATTCACAAATTTTTGTAAAGGGCCTTAAGACCTTCAAATCTATCAAGAGTATCTGGTTCCATCAAATCTGTGAATTCAAAAAGAAGATTTTTGAAATTACCATTTTGACCCCTTTTGGCTCCACCCCTCTGGCCCCTGGGGGTCAGCCATGACCAGTATGGATATGATGTTAAAATGCTATTTCAGGCTAATAATTCTAACCCAGTTTGACTAATTTCCTATGAAAAATAGGCAAATAATGTTCATAAATGTGTTTTTCCTATATAAACTAAAGTAAACTTGACCCCCTCCCCAGGGGGAAACAAGAGACCCCAGGGTCATGTTATTCACAATTTTTGTAAAGGACTTTAAGACCTGTCCATCTATGAAGAGTATTTGATTCTATCATTTTCAGTATTTAAGAAGAAGATTTTTAAAGTTTTAGCCTATTTGCCCCTTTTGGCCCCGCCCCTCTGCCCCGAGGGGGTTGACCAGGACCAATATAGATATGATATTAAAATGTTATCTCATGCTTATAATTCTAAACAAGTTTGACTCATTTCGTATTAAAATTGAGCAAAAAATGCTCATAAATGTGTTTTCACTATATAAACTATAGTAAACTTGACCCCCTCCCCAGGGGGAAACGTGAGACCCCAGGGTCATATAATTCACAATTTTGGTAAAGGACCTCAAGACCTTTCCATCTATGAAGAGTATGTGATTCTACCATTTCCAGAATTTCAGAAGAAGATTTTTGAAGAAATAGCCTATTTGACCCCTTTTGACCCCGCCCCTAAGGCCCCTGGGGGTCAGTCATGGAAAATTGGTTAATAGGATTCAATGGCAATCTCATACTGATAATTCTGACAATATTTGACTCATTTCCTATTACAAATGATCAAATAATACTCAAAAATGTGTTTTCCCTATATAAACTATAGTAAACTTAACCCCCTCCCCAGGGGGAAACCTGAGACCCCAGGGTCATATAATTCACAATTTTTGTAAAGGACCTTATGACCTTTCTATCTATGAAGAGTATTTAATTCCATCACATCTGTGAGTGGAGAAGAAGATTTTTGAAATTTTAGTCAATTTTACCCCTTTTGGCCCCTCCCATAGCTCCCTGAGGGGTGGGGACCATATAATTCACAATTTTGATTGGCCTTATGCCTTAGAAGCTTTGTGCAAAATTTCATTGAAATTGCTTCAGCAGTTTTGGAGAAGAAGTCGAAAATGTAAATTGTTTACGGACATACGACGGACAACGGACGACGGACGACGACGGACAAAAGGCGATTAGAATAGGTCACTTGAGACTTCGTCTCAGGTGACCTAAAAATTGGAAAAAAGTTGATGCTCAATGGTCGGACGATAGCCTGATGATGGTTCATTTTTTGAGATCAATTGACCAAAAGACATAAATATCTAAATGAAATTAAAAGTTATGACATTGAATATGAATCTCTTTATAATAATCAAAAAGTAAAAACATTTCATTCTAAGTGAATTGTGTAATTAACAGAATGCCAGTGAGCAGTCCAATGTATTTGACCTACCATGAGTTGTATGCTTTATCAAATTTGTAAAAGGGAAGGTAATAGATACAGTAGATTTAAATGTAGCACTCTTACCTAGAATGGAACATAAGTTCATCAATTACACTTACCGATAGTTTCTTTGACCCTCTCCTTGAGGAACTTCTTGTTGCTATGGTGAGGGACATATCGGAGGATATCATGTTCTGCAAGGTTGATGCTTGGCTCACCGTCTATAATCCATTCTGTTAGGTGTTTCCCAATTCCACCACTGCCGACAACACCCATGGAGTTCATCCCAGCCGCGACAAAGTAATTCTTTACCTATACAACATATATCTTAATAGGATTAAAGTCATTTAGAGGGAACCTAACACATCACCAACGCATGTTCAAATGAAAGTAAAACAAATCATACATGAATATCTTTTGCTTGTGAATATTGGTTGTTTTATATTGAAAGCTAAAATGGCTTCAAATTCAAGACAAGAGACTTAACGGTCATCTGACTTCCTTGGCAAAAGTCATTAAGGAAATTAATTAGATATGGTGTCATGGTAGCCATCTTTGATTTAGGATCAACCAGAGATGTAAAAACCCTTTGTCAAGATCATATCAGGATCATTTCATACAAGTTTCCGTCAAATCACAACTGTAGAACTTGAGAAGAAGTTCAAAATATGTTTTCAAGATGGTGGCCATCTTGGATTTTGGATCGACATTTGGTCGGGACCATGACAGGATCATTTCATGCAAGTTTCAGCTAAATCGCACTGGTAAAACTTGAGAAGAAGTTCAAAATGTGAAAAGTTAACACACGGTGGACGGTGCACAACGACAGACAAAACATGATGGCTATAGGTCATCCTGACCCTTTGGGTCAGATGACCTAACAAGATGCAGCTGTTCTTTTGAAATATAATGTATTCTTCTTCAAACAAATATCTACAATGAATGCTTGCAACAACAAAGATTGACATCAGGTTTTGAAACCTGTACATGTAGTACCTCAGGGGATTCGCCAAGATTCCAGTGACCATCAGGGGTAAAACTTTCTGGTCCGTTGACCAAATGTCTCACTTCAGCGGTCTCCATACAGGGGAAGCGATGAAGAATTGGGTCTAACAGTACCTCTTTTAATTTTAAAACAAACAAGTCATATTATTTCAATTTTACTAGAATTTTACTTGTTATCGGATATGAATCAGAAATACTATAACACAGAATAATACCTTGTATGTCTCTAATACTTTACCTCCATTAACCAGAGTTTGACATTCACGATGGACCAAAGAACCTAAACAATTTTTGATCAGTTAACCCCTTGTTAGTTATAATCAATTTTACTTCAATATGCCATAAGAAGGATCTATTTTGTGATAAACTACCAATTTTATAATGAACTTTGACCTGGTCTTAAAGTCACCACAAACCCTCAACATGTGAACCTTGAAAAATTTTATCATTTAGGCATCTAGAATCAAACTATCAAACTGGCTCATATACTATTACATGATAAATGAGTTGTGTATTTACATTTTGTAACTATTTTTAACAACAAGATAATACAATGAATAAACATGTGCTTATCGTCAGAGATGGAACAGCAATTTCAACAGCGCATGGTCATCGGCACAGTAATTCTGAGGTCAAAATTAGTGATTGACTGTCATACACTGAACACTAACAACATTTGGTAAAGTTACAGAGTGGCATTTAGTAAAATATAGATATATCAATGGCTGCATGGACAGACAGACAAAGATCGTTAAGTCAGAATCTCAGGAAAAATAGATAGCAACAAAACTTAGACTACAATATTGAATATCATCTCTACAGAAACATTGAACACATTATCAGTCTCTTTATGGTGAATATGCCACTGGCCAGTTGGCATTCATACTCCCAAAATTGCCAAATGAATGCATTACAGTGCTTATTTTCACATTTGATAACAATTTTCTTATGAAATCTCAAGATATTTTGCAGCTATAATGAATAAAGATTTTTTTTTTGTCAAAGATGAAACAGTCATTTTTGTGATCGCTTGAATGACAATTGTGACGTCATAATGACAATAATGTCATAATAAGTGGATGGCAGTTAATAGACTGATAAATGTCAACTGCACTTGGTAAGATTACATAGAGGGGCTGCAGTGAAAATGTAAATACAAATCTGTATATGATACTGATATACATATAATAAGTGAGTGTGTAATTATCTTTACGGAAATGGTCTCAGTCCTCAGGGAGGAGCTGGAATTCAAATGATACTGCTATACATGTAATACATGTAAATATCCTTACGGAAATGGTCCCAGTCCTCCGGGAGGAGCTGGAATTCAAATTTATCCGGAATTCCGTTATGGAACACTGGTTTTCCTCTCGGTTCAAACCCTCCTGCCAGCAAACCTCCGCTCCACTCTCGGGCGTAGATACGGCCATCATGATCTCTAATCACTGTCATGACGGAACAAAGAAGACAAATATATAATACCTTAATCAACAAGAGGCCCAAAGGGCCTTAACGGTCATCTGACTACCTTGGCAATAGTAAAATTAATTGTATATGGTGTCACTTTGTCAGGACCATGTTAGGATCATTTTTCAATTTCTTTCAACAAATTTAATTTCAAACAAGAGGCCCAAGGGCCTTAACATATAGGAAATTAATTAGATATAGTGTCATGGTAGCCATCTTCGATTTGGGATCAACCAGAGATGTAACAACACATTGTCGGGACCATGTCAGGATCATCTCATGCAAGTTTCAGCCAAATCGCACCGGTAGAACTTGCGAAGAAGTTCAAAATGTGTTTTCAAGATGGCGGCTGTGGCGGCCATCTTGGATTTCGGATCGACCCGAAATAATAACAACACTTTGTCAGGACCATGTCAGGATCATTTCATGCAAGTTTCAGCCTAATCGCACCGGTAGAACTTGAGAAGAATTTCAAAATGTGTTTTCAAGATGGCGGCGGTGGCGGCCATCTTGGATTTCGGATCGACCCGAAAAATAACAACACTTTGTCGGGACCATGTCAGGATCATTTCATGCAAGTTTCAGCCAAATCGCACCGGTAGAACTTGAGAAGAAGTTCAAAATGTATTTTCAAGATGGCGGCTGTGGCGGCCATCTTGGATTTCGGATCGACCCAAAAAATAACAACACTTTGTCAGGACCATGTCAGGATCATTTCATGCAAGTTTCAGCCAAATCGCACCGGTAGAACTTGAGAAGAAGTTCAAAATGTATTTTCAAGATGGCGGCTGTGGCGGCCATCTTGGATTTCGGATCGACCCAAAAAATAACAACACTTTGTCAGGACCATGTCAGGATCATTTCATGCAAGTTTCAGCCAAATCGCAGTGGTAGAACTTGAGAAGAAGTTCAAAATGTGTTTTCAAGATGGCGGCTGTGGCGGCCATCTTGGATTTCGGATCGACCCGAAAAATAACAACACTTTGTCGGGACCATGTCAGGATCATTTCATGCAAGTTTCAGCCAAATCGCACCGGTAGAACTTGAGAAGAAGTTCAAAATGTATTTTCAAGATGGCGGCTGTGGCGGCCATCTTGGATTTCGGATTGACCCGAAAAAAATAACAACACTTTGTTGGGAGACCGTGTCAGGATCATTTCATGCAAGTTTCAGCCAAATCGCACCAGTAGAACTTGAGAAGAAGTTCAAAATGTGTTTTCAAGATGGCGGCTGTGGCGGCCATCTTGGATTTCGGATTGACCCAAAATATAACAACACTTTGTCGGGACCATGTCAGGATCATTTCATGCAAGTTTCAGCCAAATCGCACCAGTAGAACTTGAGAAGAAGTTCAAAATGTGTTTTCAAGATGGCGGCTGTGGCGGCCATCTTGGATTTCGGATCGACCCGAAAAATAACAACACTTTGTCGGGACCATGTCAGGATCATTTCATGCAAGTTTCAGCCAAATCGCACCGGTAGAACTTGAGAAGAAGTTCAAAATGTATTTTCAAGATGGCGGCTGTGGCGGCCATCTTGGATTTCGGATTGACCCGAAAAATAACAACACTTTGTCGGGACCGTGTCAGGATCATTTCATGCAAGTTTCAGCCAAATCGCACCGGTAGAACTTGAGAAGAAGTTCAAAATGTGTTTTCAAGATGGCGGCTGTGGCGGCCATCTTGGATTTCGGATCGACCCGAAATATAACAACACTTTGTCGGGACCATGTCAGGATCATTTCATGCAAGTTTCAGCTAAATCGCACCGGTAGAACTTGAGAAGAAGTTCAAAATGTGAAAAGTTAACGCACGGCGGACGGCGGACGGCGCACAGCGCACGGCGGACGGCGGACGGCGGACGACGACGGACGAAACATGACGACTATAGGTCATCCTGACCCTTCGGGTCAGATGACCTAAAAACATGCCATGAAGAATATTATGTATCAGTTTACTAAGTTGAAAACAATAATACTTTACTTTTATTTTAAACAAAGTGAGCTGTATCCAAAAGTTTACTTTCTCCTTAATGAGGTTAGATAGCATGATCTATCCTATTCCATGGATAAGCGGGATTTTTTTTACAAATCAGAAAAGTGAGAAATTTGTGTGGGTCCCGTGAGCCCATCAACGAAAAGTATAATAGGTAAATGAGGGGGGTTGAGGGTAGGATTCCAAAAAAGTTATAGATGATAGGTGTTATGTGGGGTGGGTTGGATGAAGTATAGGAATAAGGGGGATAGTGTGTTTGAAAGAGGGTGAATGGGATTTGATAGGGATGGGTAGGGGCTGTTTACAATATTTTAGTTTTTGGCTTTGGAGGGAGGGATTTGTTTAAGGGGAGTTCATTATTTTGTATGGGATTTTAATTGTGAATTTTGATGTAGTTGGTGGAAGTGGAGGGGAGGGATGTATTTTTGGGATAATGGGAGGTTTTATTTGGGATGATGGATTGATTTCCATGGAGGGGTGTAGTTGTTGGGTTGGTTAGGAAGTAAAAAGTGTAAATCTTACCTTGTTGGTTGAAGCTTGTGTGATGGGCCTGAGAATGGTAGGATTTTTAAATTTTGGTATGGTTTGGGGGGGGATGGGAAGGGGAAATTGGATGGAGTTGGGGGGGGGTTTGAAGTTACTGGTATATGAAGGGGAGGGTTTTGGTTTGAAATTGATTATATGATGAGAGGAATGTGATTTCAATTAGGGGGGGGGGGAGGAAGGACCTGGTGGTTGGATTGGTGGTTTTTTGGATGGTATGGGAAGGGGATTTTTTTGATGGGGCTAGAAGTGAGCTGTGGTGGGAAGAATGTTGGACTGTGAAAAGTATGGGGCTTGGAAAATTGTTTGGTTGGGAGGGGGGGGGGTGGTGGGGATTTGATGATGGTTTATTCAATTGGAGCCAAAGGAAGATTTGTGGGGGGGAGTGGAGTTGGTTTGATGGAAATTGAACGTAATTGTTGGTCTGATCTGCTTTTGAACCTTTTCTGCATTTTCCTATCAGTAATAATAGTTACTTGTATCAATTAGTTTATTGCTATTTCTTTGTCAAACTTTAATAGAATTTTTCAGGTTAGGCATGTTTATAATTTCCTATTCTTTCCTAGTACTTGCCATGTGTTAGCTACATTTTAAGTGCTAGCACTAGGCCTGTCTGGTAGAGAATTGGTGAAAACCTCATCTAGAATTTTAGTTGGGTTATCTCCCCTGATCTCCCAATACAGTACTCTTACAATTTGGCTTGGACAATGACCGTGCTTGACTGCACACCATTGACACAAGTACATTGTTTTCTTAAATCAAACACCACTTCCCTAATGAAAACACAAATTGAATCTTGGACATTTGTTGTGTCAAATTTTACTCTTCCCTAACACTCATCACTTGATAGAGTTAAGTTTAATTCTGACACTGGCACCTGGTGCACTATATAAATCCCTGCTTTTATCCATTTCAAATCACTTTCATTTACTTGTACTATAAGGCAAGACATCAGTAAAAGACTAAAAGGTAAGTCTTATTCTTTCTCAACATAAATCCTGTGCTACAACAAAAGTATATCAACCAATATCCAAAATCATACTAATTAGCTCTAGTCTGTGCTGGCATACAAATGGCACCATTTCTGAAAACATGTTTTCATCAATTCAATCAGAACATTTCTTGGATACTAATAATGGAATTAACTGCCTGACTCTTTCCTAGTACTTGCTATGTGCTGTTGTGAAAATCTTCAGTAGCACTAGCCTGTGCTTGTAGAGAGCAGGTTTACTCTTCATTACTGCTATCACCTAGTTGCTCCCAAAATGACATGATGTGTGCTGCATTTCCTTTCCCAATGCATGCTATGTGCTGGTTTGAAATCAACGATTAGCACTAGCCTGTGCTGGTGAAGGAATGAAGTCCAATCTACATTCATCTCTTGCTTTTCAAGCTTATCATAGTGACTTTTTCAATTGGCCTGACTCTTTCCTAGTACTTGCTATGTGCTGTTGTGAAAATCTTCAGTAGCACTAGCCTGTGCTTGTAGAGAGCAGGTTTACTCTTCATTACTGCTATCACCTAGTTGCTCCCAAATGACATGATGTGTGCTGCATTTCCTTTCCCAATGCATGCTATGTGCTGGTTTGAAATCAACGATTAGCACTAGCCTGTGCTGGTGAAGGAATGAAGTCCAATCTACATTCATCTCTTGCTTTTCAAGCTTATCATAGTGACTTTTTCAATTGGCCTGACTCTTTCCTAGTACTTGCTATGTGCTGTTGTGAAAATCTTCAGTAGCACTAGCCTGTGCTTGTAGAGAGCAGGTTTACTCTTCATTACTGCTATCACCTAGTTGCTCCCAAATGACATGACATGTGTGCTGCATTTCCTTTCCCAATACATGCTATGTGCTGGTTTGAAATTAGCAATTAGCACTAGCCTGTGCTGGTAAAGGGATGCTGTCTGATCTGCTTTGAACCTTTTCTCATTTTCCTATACCTAATCTTATTCTGTTGATGCAGTATCAATAGTTACTTGCTATTTCTTTGTCAAACTTTAATAGAATTTTCAGGTTAGGCATGTTTATAATTTCCTATTCTTTCCTAGTACTTGCCATGTGTTAGCTACATTTTAAGTGCTAGCACTAGCCTGTGCTGGTAGAGAATTGGTGAAAACCTCATCTAGAATTTTAGTTGGGTTATCTCCCCTGATCTCCCAATACAGTACTCTTACAATTTTGGCTTGGACAATGACCGTGCTTGACTGCACACCATTGACACAAGTACATTGTTTTCTTAAATCAAACACCACTTCCCTAATGAAAACACAAATTGAATCTTGGACATATGTTGTGTCAAATTTTACTCTTCCCTAACACTCATCACTTGATAGAGTTAAGTTTAATTCTGACACTGGCACCTGGTGCACTATATAAATCCCTGCTTTATCCATTTCAAATCACTTTCATTTACTTGTACTATAAGGCAAGACATCAGTAAAAGACTAAAAGGTAAGTCTTATTCTTTCTCAACATAAATCCTGTGCTACAACAAAAGTATATCAACCAATATCCAAAATCATACTAATTAGCTCTAGTCTGTGCTGGCATACAAATGGCACCATTTCTGAAAACATGTTTTCATCAATTCAATCAGAACATTTCTTGGATACTAATAATGGAATTAACTGCCTGACTCTTTCCTAGTACTTGCTATGTGCTGTTGTGAAAATCTTCAGTAGCACTAGCCTGTGCTTGTAGAGAGCAGGAGGGGTTTACTCTTCATTACTGCTATTTTTGCTGACTGACTTTGTCAATGTGTTGGTTGAAATTACATTAGGTGCTGTGAAGGAATGAAGCTTGCTTACTTTACTTGACTACATTATCATGTGATTTTTTTTGCTCCTACTATACTTGCTATTGCTGTTGTGAAAACTTCAAACTGTGCTGTATGCTATGCACCTGTTGCTCCCAAATGACATGTGTGTGCTGCATTTCCTTTCCCAATGCATGCTATGTGCTGGTTTGAAATCAACGATTAGCACTAGCCTGTGCTGGTGAAGGAATGAAGTCCAATCTACATTCATCTCTTGCTTTTCAAGCTTATCATAGTGACTTTTTCAATTGGCCTGACTCTTTCCTAGTACTTGCTATGTGCTGTTGTGAAAATCTTCAGTAGCACTAGCCTGTGCTTGTAGAGAGCAGGTTTACTCTTCATTACTGCTATCACCTAGTTGCTCCCAAATGACATGTGTGCTGCATTTCCTTTCCCAATGCATGCTATGTGCTGGTTTGAAATCAACGATTAGCACTAGCCTGTGCTGGTGAAGGAATGAAGTCCAATCTACATTCATCTCTTGCTTTTCAAGCTTATCATAGTGACTTTTTCAATTGGCCTGACTCTTTCCTAGTACTTTTGCTATGTGCTGTTGTGAAAATCTTCAGTAGCACTAGCCTGTGCTTGTAGAGAGCAGGTTTACTCTTCATTACTGCTATCACCTAGTTGCTCCCAAATGACATGATGTGTGCTGCATTTCCTTTCCCAATACATGCTATGTGCTGGTTTGAAATTAGCAATTAGCACTAGCCTGTGCTGGTAAAGGGATGCTGTCTGATCTGCTTTGAACCTTTTCTCATTTTCCTATACCTAATCTTATTCTGTTGATGCAGTATCAATAGTTACTTGCTATTTCTTTGTCAAACTTTAATAGAATTTTCAGGTTAGGCATGTTTATAATTTCCTATTCTTTCCTAGTACTTGCCATGTGTTAGCTACATTTTAAGTGCTAGCACTAGCCTGTGCTGGTAGAGAATTGGTGAAAACCTCATCTAGAATTTTAGTTGGGTTATCTCCCCTGATCTCCCAATACAGTACTCTTACAATTTGGCTTGGACAATGACCGTGCTTGACTGCACACCATTGACACAAGTACATTTTTTTCTTAAATCAAACACCACTTCCCTAATGAAAACACAAATTGAATCTTGGACATATGTTGTGTCAAATTTTACTCTTCCCTAACACTCATCACTTGATAGAGTTAAGTTTAATTCTGACACTGGCACCTGGTGCACTATATAAATCCCTGCTTTATCCATTTCAAATCACTTTCATTTACTTGTACTATAAGGCAAGACATCAGTAAAAGACTAAAAGGTAAGTCTTATTCTTTCTCAACATAAATCCTGTGCTACAACAAAAGTATATCAACCAATATCCAAAATCATACTAATTAGCTCTAGTCTGTGCTGGCATACAAATGGCACCATTTCTGAAAACATGTTTTCATCAATTCAATCAGAACATTTCTTGGATACTAATAATGGAATTAACTGCCTGACTCTTTCCTAGTATTACTTGCTATGTGCTGTTGTGAAAATCTTCAGTAGCACTAGCCTGTGCTTGTAGAGAGCAGGTTTACTCTTCATTACTGCTATCACCTAGTTGCTCCCAAATGACATGTGTGCTGCATTTCCTTTCCCAATGCATGCTATGTGCTGGTTTGAAATCAACGATTAGCACTAGCCTGTGCTGGTGAAGGAATGAAGTCCAATCTACATTCATCTCTTGCTTTTCAAGCTTATCATAGTGACTTTTTCAATTGGCCTGACTCTTTCCTAGTACTTGCTATGTGCTGTTGTGAAAATCTTCAGTAGCACTAGCCTGTGCTTGTAGAGAGCAGGTTTACTCTTCATTACTGCTATCACCTAGTTGCTCCCAAATGACATGATGTGTGCTGCATTTCCTTTCCCAATACATGCTATGTGCTTGGTTTGAAATTAGCAATTATTGCACTAGCCTGTGCTGTAAATGTTGTGCTGCATTTCCATTTCCCAACTTGGATGCTGTCTGATCTGCTGCTTTCTTTCTATACATAATTTGGTTACTAGGAAAGAGTCAGGCCAATTGAAAAAGTCACTATGATAAGCTTGAAAAGCAAGAGATGAATGTAGATTGGACTTCATTCCTTCACCAGCACAGGCTAGTGCTAATCGTTGATTTCAAACCAGCACATAGCATGCATTGGGAAAGGAAATGCAGCACACATGTCATTTGGGAGCAACTAGGTGATAGCAGTAATGAAGAGTAAACCTGCTCTCTACAAGCACAGGCTAGTGCTACTGAAGATTTTCACAACAGCACATAGCAAGTACTAGGAAAGAGTCAGGCAGTTAATTCCATTATTAGTATCCAAGAAATGTTCTGATTGAATTGATGAAAACATGTTTTCAGAAATGGTGCCATTTGTATGCCAGCACAGACTAGAGCTAATTAGTATGATTTTGGATATTGGTTGATATACTTTTGTTGTAGCACAGGATTTATGTTGAGAAAGAATAAGACTTACCTTTTAGTCTTTTACTGATGTCTTGCCTTATAGTACAAGTAAATGAAAGTGATTTGAAATGGATAAAGCAGGGATTTATATAGTGCACCAGGTGCCAGTGTCAGAATTAAACTTAACTCTATCAAGTGATGAGTGTTAGGGAAGAGTAAAATTTGACACAACATATGTCCAAGATTCAATTTGTGTTTTCATTAGGGAAGTGGTGTTTGATTTAAGAAAACAATGTACTTGTGTCAATGGTGTGCAGTCAAGCACGGTCATTGTCCAAGCCAAATTGTAAGAGTACTGTATTGGGAGATCAGGGGAGATAACCCAACTAAAATTCTAGATGAGGTTTTCACCAATTCTCTACCAGCACAGGCTAGTGCTAGCACTTAAAATGTAGCTAACACATGGCAAGTACTAGGAAAGAATAGGAAACTAGTAAACATGCCTAACCTGAAAATTCTATTAAAGTTTGACAAAGAAATAGCAAGTAACTATTGATACTGCATCAACAGAATAAGATTAGGTATAGGAAAATGGAAATCAGACTGCATCCCTTTACCAAGCACAGGCTATGTGCTGGTTTGAAAACCAGCACATTAGCAGGTTCAGCATGGTCATAAAGGGAATATGCTGTCTGATCTGCTTTGAACCTTTTTCTCATTTTCCTATACCTAATCTTATTCTGTTGATGCAGTATCAATAGTTACTTGCTATTTCTTTGTCAAACTTTAATAGAATTTTCAGGTTAGGCATGTTTATAATTTCCTATTCTTTCCTAGTACTTGCCATGTGTTAGCTACATTTTAAGTGCTAGCACTAGCCTGTGCTGGTAGAGAATTGGTGAAAACCTCATCTAGAATTTTAGTTAGGTTATCTCCCCTGATCTCCCAATATACAGTACTCTTACAATTTGGCTTGGACAATGACCGTGCTTGACTGCACACCATTTGACTACAAGTACATTGTTTTCTTAAATCAAACACCACTTCCCTAATGAAAAACACAAATTGAATCTTGGACATATGTTGTGTCAAATTTTACTCTTCCCTAACACTCATCACTTGATAGAGTTAAGTTTTAATTCTGACACTGGCACCTGGTGCACTATATAAATCTGCCTGCTTTATCCATTTCAAAATCACTTTCATTTACTTTTTACTATAAGCAAGACATCAGTAAAAGACTAAAAGGTAAGTCTTATTCTTTCTCAACATAAATCCTGTGCTACAACAAAAGTATATCAACCAATATCCAAAATCATACTAATTAGCTCTAGTCTGTGCTGGCATACAAATGGCACCATTTCTGAAAAACATGTTTTCATCAATTCAATCAGAACATTTCTTGGATACTAATAATGGAATTAACTGCCTGACTCTTTCCTAGTACTTGCTATGTGCTGTTGTGAAAATCTTCAGTAGCACTAGCCTGTGCTTGTAGAGAGCAGGTTTACTCTTCACTGTTTACTGCTATCACCTAGTTGCTCCCAAATGACATAAAGTGTGTGCTGCATTTCCTTTCAAGCCCCAATACATGCTATGTGCTGGTTTGAAATCAACGATTAGCACTTAGCCTGTGCTGGTGAAGGAATGAAGTCCAATCTACATTCATCTCTTCCTTTTCAAGCTTATCATAGTGACTTTTTCAATTGGCCTGACTCTTTCCTAGTACTTGCTATGTGCTGTTGTGAAAATCTTCATGTAGCACTAGCCTGTGCTTGTAGAGAGCAGGTTTACTCTTCATTACTGCTATCACCTAGTTGCTCCCAAATGACATGATGTGTGCTGCATTTCCTTTCCCAATACATGCTATGTGCTGGTTTGAAATTAGCAATTAGCACTAGCCTGTGCTGGTAGAAGGGATGCTGTCTGATCTGCTTTGAACCTTTTCTCATTTTCCTATACCTAATCTTATATTCTGTTGATGCAGTATCAATAGTATTACTTGCTATTTCTTTGTCAAACTTTAATAGAATTTTCAGGTTAGGCATGTTTATAATTTCCTATTCTTTCCTAGTACTTGCCATGTGTTAGCTACATTTTAAGTGCTAGCACTAGCCTGTGCTGGTAGAGAATTGGTGAAAAACCTCATCTAGAATTTTAGTTGGGTTATCTCACCCCTGATCTCCCAATACAGTACTCTTACAATTTGGCTTGGACAATGACCGTGCTTGACTGCACACCATTGACACAAGTACATTGTTTTCTTAAATCAAACACCACTTCCCTAATGAAAACACAAATTGAATCTTGGACATATGTTGTGTCAAATTTTACTCTTCCCTAACACTCATCACTTGATAGAGTTAAGTTTAATTCTGACACTGGGCACCTGGTGACACTATATAAATCCCTGCTTTATCCATTTCAAATCACTTTCATTTACTTGTACTATAAGGCAAGACATCAGTAAAAGACTAAAAGGTAAGTCTTATTCTTTCTCAACATAAATCCTGTGCTACAACAAAAGTATATCAACCAATATCCAAAATCATACTAATTAGCTCTAGTCTGTGCTGGCATACAAATGGCACCATTTCTGAAACATGTTTTTCATCAATTCAATCAGAACATTTCTTGGATACTAATAATGGAATTAACTGCCTGACTCTTTCCTAGTACTTGCTATGTGCTATCTTCAGTAGCACTAGCCTGTTGCTTGTAGAGAGCAGGTTTTACTCTTCACTTGTTATCACCTAGTTGCTCCCAAATGACATATAAAGTGTGCTGCATTTCCTTTCCCAATAACATGCTATGTGCTGGTTTGAATCAACGATTTAGCACTAGACCTGTGCTGGTGAAGGAATGAAGTCCAATCTACATTCATCTCTTCCTTTTCAAGTTCAGTACTTTTTTCAATTGGCCTGACTCTTTCATAGTACTGCTATGTCTGTTGTGAAAATCTTCAGTAGCACTAGCCTGTGCTTGTAGAGAGCAGGTTTACTCTTCATTACTGCTATCACCTAGTTGCTCCCAAATGACATAAATGTGTGCTGCATTTCCTTTCCCAATGCATGCTATGTGCTGGTTTGAAATCAACGATTAGCACTAGCCTGTGCTGGTGAAGGAATGAAGTCCAATCTACATTCATCTCTTCCTTTTCAAGCTTATCATAGTGACTTTTTTTCAATTGGCCTGACTCTTTCCTAGTACTTGCTATGTGCTGTTGTGAAAATCTTCAGTAGCACTAGCCTGTGCTTGTAGAGAGCAGGTTTACTCTTCATTACTGCTATCACCTAGTTGCTCCCAAATGACATGATGTGTGCTGCATTTCCTTTCCCAATACATGCTATGTGCTGGTTTGAAATTAGCAATTAGCACTAGCCTGTGCTGGTAAAGGGATGCTGTCTGATCTGCTTTGAACCTTTTCTCATTTTCCTATACCTAATCTTATTCTGTTGATGCAGTATCAATAGTTACTTGCTATTTCTTTTGTCAAACTTTAATAGAATTTTCAGGTTAGGCATGTTTATAATTTCCTATTCTTTCCTAGTACTTGCCATGTGTTAGCTACATTTTAAGTGCTAGCACTAGCCTGTGCTGGTAGAGAATTGGTGAAAACCTCATCTAGAATTTTAGTTGGGTTATCTCCCCTGATCTCCCAATACAGTACTCTTACAATTTGGCTTGGACAATGACCGTTGCTTGACTGCACACCATTGACACAAGTACATTGTTTTCTTTAAATCAAACACCACTTCCCTAATGAAAACACAAATTGAATCTTGGACATATGTTGTGTCAAAATTTTACTCTTCCCTAACACTCATCACTTGATAGAGTTTAAGTTTAATTCTGACACTGGCACCTGGTGCACTATATAAATCCCTGCTTTATCCATTTCAAATCACTTTCATTTACTTGTACTATAAGGCAAGACATCAGTAAAAGACTAAAAGGTAAGTCTTATTCTTTCTCAACATAAATCCTGTGCTACAACAAAAGTATATCAACCAATATCCAAAATCATACTAATTAGCTCTAGTCTGTGCTGGCATACAAATGGCACCATTTCTGAAAACATGTTTTCATCAATTCAATCAGAACATTTCTTGGATACTAATAATGGAATTAACTGCCTGACTCTTTCCTAGTACTTGCTATGTGCTGTTGTGAAAATCTTCAGTAGCACTAGCCTGTGCTTGTAGAGAGCAGGTTTACTCTTCATTACTGCTATCACCTAGTTGCTCCCAAATGACATGTGTGCTGCATTTCCTTTCCCAATGCATGCTATGTGCTGGTTTGAAATCAACGATTAGCACTAGCCTGTGCTGGTGAAGGAATGAAGTCCAATCTACATTCATCTCTTCCTTTTCAAGCTTATCATAGTGACTTTTTCAATTGGCCTGACTCTTTCCTAGTACTTGCTATGTGCTGTTGTGAAAATCTTCAGTAGCACTAGCCTGTGCTTGTAGAGAGCAGGTTTACTCTTCATTATTGCTATCACCTAGTTGCTCCCAAATGACATGATGTGTGCTGCATTTCCTTTCCCAATACATGCTATGTGCTGGTTTGAAATTAGCAATTAGCACTAGCCTGTGCTGGTAAAGGGATGCTGTCTGATCTGCTTTGAACCTTTTCTCATTTTCCTATAACCTAATCTTATTCTGTTGATGCAGTATCAATAGTTACTTGCTATTTCTTTGTCAAACTTTAATAGAATTTTCAGGTTAGGCATGTTTATAATTTCCTATTCTTTCCTAGTACTTGCCATGTGTTAGCTACATTTTAAGTGCTAGCACTAGCCTGTGCTGGTAGAGAATTGGTGAAAACCTCATCTAGAATTTTAGTTGGGTTATCTCCCCTGATCTCCCAATACAGTACTCTTACAATTTGGCTTGGACAATGACCGTGCTTGACTGCACACCATTGACACAAGTACATTGTTTTCTTAAATCAAACACCACTTCCCTAATGAAAACACAAATTGAATCTTGGACATATGTTGTGTCAAATTTTACTCTTCCCTAACACTCATCACTTGATAGAGTTAAGTTTAATTCTGACACTGGCACCTGGTGCACTATATAAATCCCTGCTTTATCCTTTTTTCAAATCACTTTCATTTACTTGTACTATAAGGCAAGACATCAGTAAAAGACTAAAAGGTAAGTCTTATTCTTTCTCAACATAAATCCTGTGCTACAACAAAAGTATATCAACCAATATCCAAAATCATACTAATTAGCTCTAGTCTGTGCTGGCAATACAAATGGCACCATTTCTGAAAACTTGTTTTCATCAATTCAATCAGAACATTTCTTGGATACTAATAATGGAATTAACTGCCTGACTCTTTCCTAGTACTTGCTATGTGCTGTTGTGAAAATCTTCAGTAGCACTAGCCTGTGCTTGTAGAGAGCAGGTTTACTCTTCATTACTGCTATCACCTAGTTGCTCCCAAATGACATGTGTGCTGCATTTTCCTTTCCCAATGCATGCTATGTGCTGGTTTGAAATCAACGATTAGCACTAGCCTGTGCTGGTGAAGGAATGAAGTCCAATCTACATTCATCTCTTCCTTTTCAAGCTTATCATAGTGACTTTTTCAATTGGCCTGACTCTTTCCTAGTACTTGCTATGTGCTGTTGTGAAAATCTTCAGTAGCACTAGCCTGTGCTTGTAG
This sequence comes from Argopecten irradians, assembly GCF_041381155.1. Taxonomy (NCBI): domain Eukaryota; kingdom Metazoa; phylum Mollusca; class Bivalvia; order Pectinida; family Pectinidae; genus Argopecten; species Argopecten irradians. Next base: position 60,188,997 of record NC_091135.1, read on the forward strand.
AGAGCAGGTTTACTCTTCATTACTGCTATCACCCTAGTTGCTCCCAAATGACATGATGTGTGCTGCATTTCCTTTCCAATACATGCTATGTGCTGGTTTGAAATTAGCAATTAGCACTAGCCTGTGCTGGTAAAGGGATGCTGTCTGATCTGCTTTGAACCTTTTCTCATTTTACTATACCTAATCTTATTCTGTTGATGCAGTATCAATAGTTACTTGCTATTTCTTTGTCAAACTTTAATAGAATTTTCAGGTTAGGCATGTTTATAATTTCCTATTCTTTCCTAGTACTTGCCATGTGTTAGCTACATTTTAAGTGCTAGCACTAGCCTGTGCTGGTAGAGAGAATTGGTGAAAACCTCATCTAGAATTTTAGTTGGGTTATCTCCCCTGATCTCCCCAATACAGTACTCTTACAATTTGGCTTGGACAATGACCGTGCTTGACTGCACACCATTGACACAAGTACATTGTTTTCTTAAATCAAACACCACTTCCCTAATGAAAACACAAATTGAATTTTGGACATATGTTGTGTCAAATTTTAACTCATTCCCTACACACTCATCACTTGATAGAGTTAAGTTTAATTCACTGACACTGGGCACCTGGTGCACTATATAAATCCCTGCTTTATCCATTTCAAAATCACTTTCATTTACTTGTACTTTAAGGCAAGACATCATAAAAGACTAAAAGGTAAGTCTTATTCTTTCTCAACATAAATCCTGTGCTACACAACAAAAGTTATATCAACCAATATCCAAAATCATACTAATTAGCTCTAGTCTGTGCTGGCATACAAATGGCACCATTTCTGAAAACATGTTTTCATCAATTCAATCAGAACATTTCTTGGATACTAATAATGGAATTAACTGCCTGACTCTTTCCTAGTACTTGCTATGTGCTGTTGTGAAAATCTTCAGTAGCACTAGCCTGTGCTTGTAGAGAGCAGGTTTACTCTTCATTACTGTTATCACCTAGTTGCTCCCAAATGACATAAAGTGTGCTGCATTTCCTTTCCCATGCATGCTATGTGCTGGTTTGAAAATCAACGATTAGCACTAGCCTATGCTGGTGAAGGAATGAAGTCCAATCTACATTCATCTCTTCCTTTTTCAAGCTTATCATAGTGACTTTTTCAATTGGCCTGACTCTTTTCCCTAGTACTTGCTATGTGCTGTTGTGAAAATCTTCAGTAGCACTAGCCTGTGCTTGTAGAGAGCAGGTTTACTCTTCATTACTGCTATCACCTAGTTGCTCCGAAATGACATGATGTGTGCTGCATTTCCTTTCCCAATCATGCTATGTGCTGGTTTGAAATCAACGATTAGCACTAGCCTGTGCTGGTGAAGGAATGAAGTCCAATCTACATTCATCTCTTCCTTTTCAAGCTTAATCATAGTGACTTTTTTTTCAATTGGCCTGACTCTTTCCTAGTACTCTTGCTATGTGCTGTTTGTGAAAATCTTCAGTAGCACTAGCCTGTGCTTGTAGAGAGCAGGTTTTACTCTTCATTACTGCTATCACCTAGTTGCTCCCAAATGACATGATGTGTGCTGCATTTCCTTTCCCAATACATGCTATGTGCTGGTTTGAAATTAGCAAATTAGCACTAGCCTGTGCTGGTAAAGGGATTGCTGTCTGATCTGCTTTGAACCTTTTCTCATTTTCCTATACCTAATCTTATTCTGTTGATGCAGTATCAATAGTTACTTGCTATTTCTTTGTCAAACTTTAATAGAATATTCAGGTTAGGCATGTTTATAATTTCCTATTCTTTCCTAGTACTTGCCCATGTGTTAGCAACAGTTTAAGTGCTAGCACTAGCCTGTGCTGGTAGAGAATTGGTGAAAACCTCATCTAGAATTTTAGTTGGGTTATCTCCCCTGATCTCCCAATACAGTACTCTTACAATTTGGCTTGGAACAATGACCGTGCTTGACTGCACACCATTGACACAAGTACATTGTTTTCTTAAATCAAACACCACTTCCCTAATGAAAACACAAATTGAATCTTTGGACATATGTTGTGTCAAATTTTACTCTTCCCTAACACTCATCACTTGATAGAGTTAAGTTTAATTCTGACACTGGCACCTGGTGCACTATATAAATCCCTGCTTTATCCATTTCAAATCACTTTCATTTACTTGTACTATAAGGCAAGACATCAGTAAAAGACTAAAAGGTAAGTCTTATTCTTTCTCAACATAAAATCCTGTGCTACAACAAAAGTATATCAACCAATATCAAAATCATACTAATTAGCTCTAGTCTGTGCTGGCATACAAATGGCACCATTTCTGAAAACATGTTTTCATCAATTCAATCAGAACATTTCTTGGATACTAATAATGGAATTAACTGCCTGACTCTTTCCTAGTACTTGCTATGTGCTGTTGTGAAAATCTTCAGTAGCACTAGCCTGTGCTTGTAGAGAGCAGGTTTACTCTTCATTACTGCTATCACCTAGTTGCTCCCAAATGACATAAAGTGTGCTGCATTTCCTTTCCCAATACATGCTATGTGCTGGTTTGAAATCAACGATTAGCACTAGCCTGTGCTGGTGAAGGAATGAAGTCCAATCTACATTCATCTCTTGCTTTTCAAGCTTATCATACTAATAATGGAATTAACTGCCTGACTCTTTCCTAGTACTTGCTATGTGCTGTTGTGAAAATCTTCAGTAGCACTAGCCTGTGCTTGTAGAGAGCAGGTTTACTCTTCATTACTGCTATCACCTAGTTGCTCCCAAATGACATGATGTGTGCTGCATTTCCTTTCCCAATACATGCTATGTGCTGGTTTGAAATTAGCAATTAGCACTAGCCTGTGCTGGTAAAGGGATGCTGTCTGATCTGCTTTGAACCTTTTCTCATTTTCCTATACCTAATCTTATTCTGTTGATGCAGTATCAATAGTTACTTGCTATTTCTTTGTCAAACTTTAATAGAATTTTCAGGTTAAGCATGTTTATAATTTCCTATTCTTTCCGAGTACTTGCCATGTGTTAGCTACATTTTTAGTGCTAGCACTAGCCTGTGCTGGTAGAGAATTGGTGAAAACCTCATCTAGAATTTTAGTTGGGTTATCTCCCCTGATCTCCCAATACAGTACTCTTACAATTTGGCTTGGACAATGACCGTGCTTGACTGCACACCATTGACACAAGTACATTGTTTTCTTAAATCAAACACCACTTCTCTAATGAAAACACAAATTGAATCTTGGACATATGTTGTGTCAAATTTTACTCTTCCCTAACACTCATCACTTGATACAGTTAAGTTTAATTCTGACACTGGCACCTGGGTGCACTATATAAATCCCTGCTTTATCCATTTCAAATCACTTTCATTTACTAGTACTATAAGGCAAGACATCAGTAAAAGACTAAAAGGTAAGTCTTATTCTTTCTCAACATAAATCCTGTGCTACAACAAAAGTATATCAACCAATATCCAAAATCATACTAATTAGCTCTAGTCTGTGCTGGCATACAAATGGCAACCATTTCTGAAAACATGTTTTCATCAATTCAATCAGAACATTTCTTGGATACTAATAATGGAATTAACTGCCTGACTCTTTTCCTAGTACTTGCTATGTGCTGTTGTGAAAATCTTCAGTAGCACTAGCCTGTGCTTGTAGAGAGCAGGTTTACTCTTCATTACTGCTATCACCTAGTTGCTCCCAAATGACATGTGTGCTGCATTTCCTTTCCCAATGCATGCTATGTGCTGGTTTGAAATCAACGATTAGCACTAGCCTGTGCTGGTGAAGGGAATGAAGTCCCAATCTACATTCATCTCTTCCTTTTTCAAGCTTATCATAGAGACTTTTTCAATTGGCCTGACTCTTTCTAGTACTTGCTATGTGCTGTTGTGAAAATCTTCAGTAGCACTAGCCTGTGCTTGTAGAGAGCAGGTTTACTCTTCATTACTGCTATCACCTAGTTGCTCCCAAATGACATGATGTGTGCTGCATTTCCTTTCCAATACATGCTATGTGCTGGTTTGAAATCAACGATTAGCACTAGCCTGTGCTGGTGAAGGAATGAAGTCCAATCTACATTCATCTCTTGCTTTTCAAGCTTATCATAGTGACTTTTTCAATTGGCCTGACTCTTTCCTAGTACTTGCTATGTGCTGTTGTGAAAATCTTCAGTAGCACTAGCCTGTGCTACTGCTATCACCTAGTTGCTCCCAAATGACATGATGTGTGCTGCATTTCCTTTCCCAATACATGCTATGTGCTGGTTTGAAATTAGCAATTAGCACTAGCCTGTGCTGGTAAAGGGATGCTGTCTGATCTGCTTTGAACCTTTTCTCATTTTCCTATACCTAATCTTATTCTGTTGATGCAGTATCAATAGTTACTTGCTATTTCTCTTGTCAAACTTTAATAGAATTTTCAGGTTTAGGCATGTTTATAATTTCCTATTCTTTCCTAGTACTTGCCATGTGTTAGCTACATTTTAAGTGCTAGCACTAGCCTGTGCTGGTAGAGAATTGGTGGAAAACCTCATCTAGAATTTTAGTTGGGTTATTCCCCTGATCTCCCAATACAGTACTCTTACAATTTGGCTTGGACAATGACCGTGCTTGACTGCACACCATTGACACAAGTACATTGTTTTCTTAAATCAAACACACCACTTCCCTAATGAAAACACAAATTGAATCTTGGACATATGTTGTGTCAAATTTTACTCTTCCCTAACACTCATCACTTGATAGAGTTAAGTTTATTCTGACACTGGCACCTGGTGCACTATATAAATCCCTGCTTTATCCATTTCAAATCACTTTCATTTACTTGTACTATAAGGCAAGACATCAGTAAAAGACTAAAAGGTAAGTCTTATTCTTTCTCAACATAAATCCTGTGCTACAACAAAAGTATATCAACCAATATCCAAAATCATACTAATTAGCTCTAGTCTGTGCTGGCATACAAATGGCACCATTTCTGAAAACATGTTTTCATCAATTCAATCAGAACATTTCTTGGATACTAATAATGGAATTAACTGCCTTGACTCTTTCCTAGTACTTGCTATGTGCTGTTGTGAAAATCTTCAGTAGCACTAGCCTGTGCTTGTAGAGAGCAGGTTTACTCTTCATTACTGCTATCACCTAGTTGCTCCCAAATGACATGTGTGCTGCATTTCCTTTCCCAATGCATGCTATGTGCTGGTTTGAAATCAACGATTAGCACTAGCCTGTGCTGGTGAAGGAATGAAGTCCAATCTACATTCATCTCTTCCTTTTCAAAAGCTTATCATAGTGACTTTTTCAATTGGCCTGACTCTTTTCCTAGTACTTGCTATGTGCTGTTGTGAAAATCTTCAGTAGCACTAGCCCTGTGCTTGTAGAGAGCAGGTTTACTCTTCATTACTGCTATCACCTAGTTGCTCCGAAATGACATGATGTGTGCTGCATTTCCTTTCCCAATACATGCTATGTGCTGGTTTGAAATCAACGATTAGCACTAGCCTGTGCTGGTGAAGGAATGAAGTCCAATCTACATTCATCTCTTCCTTTTCAAGCTTTATCATAGTGACATTTTTCAATTGGCCTGACTCTTTCCTAGTACTTGCTATGTGCTGTTGTGAAAATCTTCAGTAGCACTAGCCTGTGCTTGTAGAGAGCAGGTTTACTCTTCATTACTGCTATCACCTAGTTGCTCCCAAATGACATGATGTGTGCTACATTTCCTTTCCCAATTACATGCTATGTGCTGGGTTTGAAATTAGCAATTAGCACTAGCCTGTGCTGGTAAAGGGATGCTGTCTGATCTGCTTTGAACCTTTTTCTCATTTTCCTATACCTAATCTTATTCTGTTGATGCAGTATCAATAGTTACTTGCTATTTCTTTGTCAAACTTTATAGAATTTTCAGGTTAGGCATGTTTTATAATTTCCTATTCTTTCCTAGTACTCGCCATGTGTTAGCTACATTTTAAGTGCTAGCACTAGCCTGTGCTGGTAGAGAATTGGTGAAAACCTCATCTAGAATTTTAGTTGGGTTATATCCCCTGATCTCCCAATACAGTACTCTTACAATTTGGCTTGGACAATGACCGTGCTTGACTGCACACCATTGACACAAGTACATTGTTTTCTTAAATCAAACACCACTTCCCTAATGAAAACACAAATTGAATCTTGGACATATGTTGTGTCATATTTTACTCTTCCCTAACACTCATCACTTGATAGAGTTAAGTTTAATTCTGACACTGGCACCTGGTGCACTATATAAATCCCTGCTTTATCCATTTCAAATCACTTTCATTTTACTTGTACTATAAGGCAAGATATCAGTAAAAGACTAAAAGGTAAGTCTTATTCTTTCTCAACATAAATCCTGTGCTACAACAAAAGTATATCAACCAATATCCAAAATCATACTAATTAGCTCTAGTCTGTGCTGGCATACAAATGGCACCATTTCTGAAAACATGTTTTCATCAATTCAATCAGAACATTTCTTGGATACTAATAATGGAATTAACTGCCTGACTCTTTCCTAGTACTTGCTATGTGCTGTTGTGAAAATCTTCAGTAGCACTAGCCTGTGCTTGTAGAGAGCAGGTTTACTCTTCATTACTGTTATCACCTAGTTGCTCCCAAATGACATAAAGTGTGCTGCATTTCCTTTCCCAATACATGCTATGTGCTGGTTTGAAATCAACGATTAGCACTAGCCTGTGATGGTGAAGGAATGAAGTCCAATCTACATTCATCTCTTCCTTTTCAAGCTTATCATAGTGACTTTTTCAATTGGCCTGACTCTTTCCTAGTACTTGCTATGTGCTGTTGTGAAAATCTTCAGTAGCACTAGCCTGTGCTTGTAGAGAGCAGGTTTACTCTTCATTACTGCTATCACCTAGTTGCTCCCAAATGACATGTGTGCTGCATTTCCTTTCCCAATGCATGCTATGTGCTGGTTTGAAATCAACGATTAGCACTAGCCTGTGCTGGTGAAGGAATGAAGTCCAATCTACATTCATCTCTTCCTTTTCAAGCTTATCATAGTGACTTTTTCAATTGGCCTGACTCTTTCCTAGTACTTGCTATGTGCTGTTGTGAAAATCTTCAGTAGCACTAGCCTGTGCTTGTAGAGAGCAGGTTTACTCTTCATTACTGCTATCACCTAGTTGCTCCGAAATGACATGATGTGTGCTGCATTTCCTTTCCCAATACATGCTATGTGCTGGTTTGAAATCAACGATAGTAATATTGATTAGCACTAGCCTGTGCTGGTGAAGGAATGAAGTCCAATCTACATTCATCTCTTCCTTTTCAAGCTTATCATAGTGACTTTTTCAATAGGCCTGACTCTTTCCTAGTACTTGCTATGTGCTGTTGTGAAAATCTTCAGTAGCACTAGCCTGTGCTTGTAGAGAGCAGGTTTACTCTTCATTACTGCTATCACCTAGTTGCTCCCAAATGACATGATGTGTGCTACATTTCCTTTCCCAATACATGCTATGTGCTGGTTTGAAATTAGCAATTAGCACTAGCCTGTGCTGGTAAAGGGATGCTGTCTGATCTGCTTTGAACCTTTTCTCATTTTCCTATACCTAATCTTATTCTGTTGATGCAGTATCAATAATTACTTGCTATTTCTTTGTCAAACTTAATAGAATTTTCAGGTTGGCATGTTTATAATTTCCTATTCTTTCCTAGTACTTGCCATGTGTTAGCTACATTTTAAGTGCTAGCACTAGCCTGTGCTGGTAGAGAATTGGTGAAAACCTCATCTAGAATTTTAGTTAGGTTATCTCCCCTGATCTCCCAATACAGTACTCTTGCAATTTGGCTTGGACAATGACCGTGCTTGACTGCACACCATTGACACAAGTACATTGTTTTCTTAAATCAAACACCACTTCCCTAATGAAAACACAAATTGAATCTTGGACATATGTTGTGTCAAATTTTACTCTTCCCTAACACTCATCACTTGATAGAGTTAAGTTTTATTCTGACACTGGCACCTGGTGCACTAAATAAATCCCTGCTTTATCCATTTCAAATCACTTTCATTTACTAGTACTATAAGGCAAGACATCAGTAAAAGACTAAAAGGTAAGTCTTATTCTTTCTCAACATAAATCCTGTGCTACAACAAAAGTATATCAACCAATATCCAAAATCATACTAATTAGCTCTAGTCTGTGCTGGCATACAAATGGCACCATTTCTGAAAACATGTTTTCATCAATTCAGTCAGAACATTTCTTGGATACTAATAATGGAATTAACTGCCTGACTCTTTCCTAGTACTTGCTATGTGCTGTTGTGAAAATCTTCAGTAGCACTAGCCTGTGCTTGTAGAGAGCAGGTTTACTCTTCATTACTGTTATCACCTAGTTGCTCCCAAATGACATAAAGTGTGCTGCATTTCCTTTCCCAATACATGCTATGTGCTGGTAAAATCAACGATTAGCACTAGCCTGTGCTGGTGAAGGAATGAAGTCCAATCTACATTCATCTCTTCCTTTTCAAGCTTATCATAGTGACTTTTTCAATTGGCCTGACTCTTTCCTAGTACTTGCTATGTGCTGTTGTGAAAATCTTCAGTAGCACTAGCCTGTGCTTGTAGAGAGCAGGTTTACTCTTCATTACTGCTGTCACCTCACCTAGTTGCTCCCAAATGACATGATGTGTGCTGCATTTCCTTTCCCAATACATGCTATGTGATGGTTTGAAATTAGCAATTAGCACTAGCCTGTGCTGGTAAAGGGATGCTGTCTGATCTACTTTGAACCTTTTCTCATTTTCCTATACCTAATCTTATTCTGTTGATGCAGTATCAATAGTTACTTGCTATTTCTTTGTCAAACTTTAATAGAATTTTCAGGTTAGGCATGTTTATAATTTCCTATTCTTTCCTAGTACTCGCCATGTGTTAGCTACATTTTAAGTGCTAGCACTAGCCTGTGCTGGTAGAGAATTGGTGAAAACCTCATCTAGAATTTTAGTTGGGTTATCTCCCCTGATCTCCCAATACAGTACTCTTACAATTTGGCTTGGACAATGACCGTGCTTGACTGCACACCATTGACACAAGTACATTGTTTTCTTAAATCAAACACCACTTCCCTAATGAAAACACAAATTGAATCTTGGACATATGTTGTGTCATATTTTACTATTCCCTAACACTCATCACTTGATAGAGTTAAGTTTAATTCTGACACTGGCACCTGGTGCACTATATAAATCCCTGCTTTATCCATTTCAAATCACTTTCATTTACTTGTACTATAAGGCAAGATATCAGTAAAAGACTAAAAGGTAAGTCTTATTCTTTCTCAACATAAATCCTGTGCTACAACAAAAGTATATCAACCAATATCCAAAATCATACTAATTAGCTCTAGTCTGTGCTGGCATACAAATGGCACCATTTCTGAAAACTTGTTTTCATCAATTCAATCAGAACATTTCTTGGATACTAATAATGGAATTAACTGCCTGACTCTTTCCTAGTACTTGCTATGTGCTGTTGTGAAAATCTTCAGTAGCACTAGCCTGTGCTTGTAGAGAGCAGGTTTACTCTTCATTACTGTTATCACCTAGTTGCTCCCAAATGACATAAAGTGTGCTGCATTTCCTTTCCCAATACATGCTATGTACTGGTTTGAAATCAACGATTAGCACTAGCCTGTGCTGGTGAAGGAATGAAGTCCAATCTACATTCATCTCTTCCTTTTCAAGCTTATCATAGTGACTTTTTCAATTGGCCTGACTCTTTCCTAGTACTTGCTATGTGCTGTTGTGAAAATCTTCAGTAGCACTAGCCTGTGCTTGTAGAGAGCAGGTTTACTCTTCATTACTGCTGTCACCTCACCTAGTTGCTCCCAAATGACATGATGTGTGCTGCATTTCCTTTCCCAATACATGCTATGTGCTGGTTTGAAATTAGCAATTAGCACTAGCCTGTGCTGGTAAAGGGATGCTGTCTGATCTGCTTTGAACCTTTTCTCATTTTCCTATACCTAATCTTATTCTGTTGATGCAGTATCAATAGTTACTTGCTATTTCTTTGTCAAACTTTAATAGAATTTTCAGGTTAGGCATGTTTATAATTTCCTATTCTTTCCTAGTACTTGCCATGTGTTAGCTACATTTTAAGTGCTAGCACTAGCCTGTGCTGGTAGAGAATTGGTGAAAACCTCATCTAGAATTTTAGTTGGGTTATATCCCCTGATCTCCCAATACAGTACTCTTGCAATTTGGCTTGGACAATGACCGTGCTTGACTGCACACCATTGACACAAGTACATTGTTTTCTTAAATCAAACACCACTTCCCTAATGAAAACACAAATTGAATCTTGGACATATGTTGTGTCAAATTTTACTCTTCCCTAACACTCATCACTTGATAGAGTTAAGTTTTATTCTGACACTGGCACCTGGAGCACTATATAAATCCCTGCTTTATCCATTTAAAATCACTTTCATTTACTTGTACTATAAGGCAAGACATCAGTAAAAGACTAAAAGGTAAGTCTTATTCTTTCTCAACATAAATCCTGTGCTACAACAAAAGTATATCAACCAATATCCAAAATCATACTAATTAGCTCTAGTCTGTGCTGGCATACAAATGGCACCATTTCTGAAAACATGTTTTCATCAATTCAATCAGAACATTTCTTGGATACTAATAATGGAATTAACTGCCTGACTCTTTCCTAGTACTTGCTATGTGCTGTTGTGAAAATCTTCAGTAGCACTAGCCTGTGCTTGTAGAGAGCAGGTTTACTCTTCATTACTGTTATCACCTAGTTGCTCCCAAATGACATAAAGTGTGCTGCATTTCCTTTCCCAATACATGCTATGTGCTGGTTTGAAATCAACGATTAGCACTAGCCTGTGCTGGTGAAGGAATGAAGTCCAATCTACATTCATCTCTTCCTTTTCAAGCTTATCATAGTGACTTTTTCAATTGGCCTGACTCTTTCCTAGTACTTGCTATGTGCTGTTGTGAAAATCTTCAGTAGCACTAGCCTGTGCTTGTAGAGAGCAGGTTTACTCTTCATTACTGCTGTCACCTCACCTAGTTGCTCCCAAATGACATGATGTGTGCTGCATTTCCTTTCCCAATACATGCTATGTGATGGTTTGAAATTAGCAATTAGCACTAGCCTGTGCTGGTAAAGGGATGCTGTATGATCTACTTTGAACCTTTTCTCATTTTCCTATACCTAATCTTATTCTGTTGATGCAGTATCAATAGTTACTTTCTATTTCTTTGTCAAACTTTAATAGAATTTTCAGGTTAGGCATGTTTATAATTTCCTATTCTTTCCTAGTACTTGCCATGTGTTAGCTACATTTTAAGTGCTAGCACTAGCCTGTGCTGGTAGAGAATTGGTGAAAACCTCATCTAGAATTTTAGTTGGGTTATATCCCCTGATCTCCCAATACAGTACTCTTACAATTTGGCTTGGACAATGACCGTGCTTGACTGCACACCATTGACACAAGTACATTGTTTTCTTAAATCAAACACCACTTCCCTAATGAAAACACAAATTGAATCTTGGACATATGTTGTGTCATATTTTACTCTTCCCTAACACTCATCACTTGATAGAGTTAAGTTTAATTCTGACACTGGCACCTGGTGCACTATATAAATCCCTGCTTTATCCATTTCAAATCACTTTCATTTACTTGTACTATAAGGCAAGATATCAGTAAAAGACTAAAAGGTAAGTCTTATTCTTTCTCAACATAAATCCTGTGCTACAACAAAAGTATATCAACCAATATCCAAAATCATACTAATTAGCTCTAGTCTGTGCTGGTATACAAATGGCACCATTTCTGAAAACATGTTTTCATCAATTCAATCAGAACATTTCTTGGATACTAATAATGGAATTAACTGCCTGACTCTTTCCTAGTACTTGCTATGTGCTGTTGTGAAAATCTTCAGTAGCACTAGCCTGTGCTTGTAGAGAGCAGGTTTACTCTTCATTACTGTTATCACCTAGTTGCTCCCAAATGACATAAAGTGTGCTGCATTTCCTTTCCCAATACATGCTATGTACTGGTTTGAAATCAACGATTAGCACTAGCCTGTGCTGGTGAAGGAATGAAGTCCAATCTACATTCATCTCTTCCTTTTCAAGCTTATCATAGTGACTTTTTCAATTGGCCTGACTCTTTCCTAGTACTTGCTATGTGCTGTTGTGAAAATCTTCAGTAGCACTAGCCTGTGCTTGTAGAGAGCAGGTTTACTCTTCATTACTGCTGTCACCTCACCTAGTTGCTCCCAAATGACATGATGTGTGCTGCATTTCCTTTCCCAATACATGCTATGTGCTGGTTTGAAATTAGCAATTAGCACTAGCCTGTGCTGGTAAAGGGATGCTGTCTGATCTGCTTTGAACCTTTTCTCATTTTCCTATACCTAATCTTATTCTGTTGATGCAGTATCAATAGTTACTTGCTATTTCTTTGTCAAACTTTAATAGAATTTTCAGGTTAGGCATGTTTATAATTTCCTATTCTTTCCTAGTACTTGCCATGTGTTAGCTACATTTTAAGTGCTAGCACTAGCCTGTGCTGGTAGAGAATTGGTGAAAACCTCATCTAGAATTTTAGTTGGGTTATATCCCCTGATCTCCCAATACAGTACTCTTACAATTTGGCTTGGACAATGACCGTGCTTGACTGCACACCATTGACACAAGTACATTGTTTTCTTAAATCAAACACCACTTCCCTAATGAAAACACAAATTGAATCTTGGACATATGTTGTGTCAAATTTTACTCTTCCCTAACACTCATCACTTGATAGAGTTAAGTTTTATTCTGACACTGGCACCTGGAGCACTATATAAATCCCTGCTTTATCCATTTAAAATCACTTTCATTTACTTGTACTATAAGGCAAGACATCAGTAAAAGACTAAAAGGTAAGTCTTATTCTTTCTCAACATAAATCCTGTGCTACAACAAAAGTATATCAACCAATATCCAAAATCATACTAATTAGCTCTAGTCTGTGCTGGCATACAAATGGCACCATTTCTGAAAACATGTTTTCATCAATTCAATCAGAACATTTCTTGGATACTAATAATGGAATTAACTGCCTGACTCTTTCCTAGTACTTGCTATGTGCTGTTGTGAAAATCTTCAGTAGCACTAGCCTGTGCTTGTAGAGAGCAGGTTTACTCTTCATTACTGTTATCACCTAGTTGCTCCCAAATGACATAAAGTGTGCTGCATTTCCTTTCCCAATACATGCTATGTGCTGGTTTGAAATCAACGATTAGCACTAGCCTGTGCTGGTGAAGGAATGAAGTCCAATCTACATTCATCTCTTCCTTTTCAAGCTTATCATAGTGACTTTTTCAATTGGCCTGACTCTTTCCTAGTACTTGCTATGTGCTGTTGTGAAAATCTTCAGTAGCACTAGCCTGTGCTTGTAGAGAGCAGGTTTACTCTTCATTACTGCTGTCACCTCACCTAGTTGCTCCCAAATGACATGATGTGTGCTGCATTTCCTTTCCCAATACATGCTATGTGATGGTTTGAAATTAGCAATTAGCACTAGCCTGTGCTGGTAAAGGGATGCTGTCTGATCTACTTTGAACCTTTTCTCATTTTCCTATACCTAATCTTATTCTGTTGATGCAGTATCAATAGTTACTTGCTATTTCTTTGTCAAACTTTAATAGAATTTTCAGGTTAGGCATGTTTATAATTTCCTATTCTTTCCTAGTACTTGCCATGTGTTAGCTACATTTTAAGTGCTAGCACTAGCCTGTGCTGGTAGAGAATTGGTGAAAACCTCATCTAGAATTTTAGTTGGGTTATATCCCCTGATCTCCCAATACAGTACTCTTACAATTTGGCTTGGACAATGACCGTGCTTGACTGCACACCATTGACACAAGTACATTGTTTTCTTAAATCAAACACCACTTCCCTAATGAAAACACAAATTGAATCTTGGACATATGTTGTGTCAAATTTTACTCTTCCCTAACACTCATCACTTGATAGAGTTAAGTTTAATTCTGACACTGGCACCTGGTGCACTATATAAATCCCTGCTTTATCCATTTCAAATCACTTTCATTTACTTGTACTATAAGGCAAGACATCAGTAAAAGACTAAAAGGTAAGTCTTATTCTTTCTCAACATAAATCCTGTGCTACAACAAAAAAATTATATCAACCAATATCCAAAATCATACTAATTAGCTCTAGTCTGTGCTGGCATACAAATGGCACCATTTCTGAAAACATGTTTTCACTAATTCAATCAGAACATTTCTTGGATACTAATAATGGAATTAACTGTCTGACTCTTTCCTAGTACTTGCTATGTGCTGTTGTGAAAATCTTCAGTAGCACTAGCCTGTGCTTGTAGAGAGCAGGTTTACTCTTCATTACTGTTATCACCTAGTTGCTCCCAAATGACATAAAGTGTGCTGCATTTCCTTTCCCAATGCATGCTATGTGCTGGTTTGAAATCAGCGATTAGCACTAGCCTGTGCTGGTAAAGGAATGAAGTCCAATCTACATTCATCTCTTCCTTTTCAAGCTTATCATAGTGACTTTTTCAATTGGCCTGACTCTTTCCTAGTACTTGCTATGTGCTGTTGTGAAAATCTTCAGTAGCACTAGCCTGTGCTTGTAGAGAGCAGGTTTACTCTTCATTACTGCTATCACCTAGTTGCTCCCAAATGACATGATGTGTGCTGCATTTCCTTTCCCAATACATGCTATGTGCTGGTTTGAAATCAACGATTAGCACTAGCCTGTGCTGGTGAAGGAATGAATTCCAATCTACATTCATCTCTTCCTTTTCAAGCTTATCATAGTGACTTTTTCAATTGGCCTGACTCTTTCCTAGAACTTGCTATGTGCTGTTGTGAAAATCTTCAGTAGCACTAGCCTGTGCTTATAGAGAGCAGGTTTACTCTTCATTACTGCTATCACCTAGTTGCTCCCAAATGACATGATGTGTGCTGCATTTCCTTTCCCAATACATGCTATGTGCTGGTTTGAAATTAGCAATTAGCACTAGCCTGTGCTGGTCAAGGGATGCTGTCTGATCTGCTTTGAACCTTTTCTCATTTTCCTATACCTAATCTTATTCTGTTGATGCAGTATCAATAGTTACTTGCTATTTCTTTGTCAAACTTTAATAGAATTTTCAGGTTAGGCATGTATATAATTTCCTATTCTTTCCTAGTACTTGCCATGTGTTAGCTACATTTTAAGTGCTAGCACTAGCCTGTGCTGGTAGAGAATTGGTGAAAACCTCATCTAGAATTTTAGTTGGGTTATCTCCCCTGATCTCCCAATACAGTACTCTTACAATTTGGCTTGGACAATGACCGTGCTTGACTGCACACCATTGACACAAGTACATTGTTTTCTTAAATCAAACACCACTTCCCTAATGAAAAACACAAATTGAATCTTGGACATATGTTGTGTCAAATTTTACTCTTCCCTAACACTCATCACTTGATAGAGTTAAGTTTAATTCTGACACTGGCACCTGGTGCACTATATAAATCCCTGCTTTATCCATTTCAAATCACTTTCATTTACTTGTACTATAAGGCAAGACATCAGTAAAAGACTAAAAGGTAAGTCTTATTCTTTCTCAACATAAATCCTGTGCTACAACAAAAGTATATCAACCAATATCAAAATCATACTAATTAGCTCTAGTCTGTGCTGGCATACAAATGGCACCATTTCTGAAAACATCACTGGTAACCCAAAATGTGTTAATCTTGCCGAAACTTGTTAGAATAACGGCAGAATACTTAATTTTTAACAAGTTTCGGCAGGATTAACATATGTGCTTTTTTATTCAGTATTAACCCTTTATATTAAGACTTTTCCTCAGAATTCCAATTCGATCAATAAAATTAAGTATTTCTGCCGTAAAATTAAGTATTTTTCTGTCCGCCGTGGATCGTGACGGCTGACGGCCGAATAACAGAGGGTATCAGTCACAATATACCCAACTTCGTTACGTGCACGGCTATTTATTGCTACATTGTCGGAGGTTGGGAATCGACAAACTTTTCCGATGCGACGGTGAAATTAACAGATTCGGCGATAGAATTAAGAGTTTCTGCGTTTTATATTCAGTGTTTCTGCGTTTATATTCAATGTTTCTGCGCTAATATTAACACATTTCGTCGCTTACATCGAGCGAGCGGGGCGCGCCGAGCCGTGACGGCCGAGCACACGGCTTACACAGGTAAACTTTACCTTGTGAAACGAGACTTACAGTACGTACAGCCGATTGTACCTGAAAAATAATTATGTTTACAATTCTATTTTCCCCTTTAAAATACATATATCCTCATGATCCTATTCTCCTATCTTTTGTTGTTTTCTTTCCCGCGTCTCGTCATTTGAGCTATGCATTTTGCACCTTTTTTCGGAAGAGTTCCGATACGAGCGGTAACAAATGAATTACTGTCTAGGTTATGTGTAAAATATGTGTATATACACGGGGATTCACTATGACAAACAAATTATGTGTTTGATTATGTGCAATTACATGTATGTATATTCTTCTCACAAATTTGAATTGTTGACGATATTTAAATAAGATCGTTTTCCATAAAATAAATAAATATTTGTTATTTACAGACGTTTTGAAAGATATTTTGCTGTTGCCTTTAATTGTAAAATGCTGATTAAGTGTTATACATAATGATCTGCTTTTCAGGTTTGCTGAATTGATTTGATATACATTAAACGACCGATATCATATTCTGGTAATATTTGATGTACTTTGTGGCACGTAATTCCAGTATTTATTTATTTCTGAGTTTATATTCAATGTTTCTCTGCGTTTATATTCAATGTTTCTGCGTTTATATTCAATGTTTCTGCGCTAATATTAACACATTTCGTAGCTTACATCGAGCGTGGGGCGCGCCGAGCCGTGACGGCCGAGCACACGGCTTACACGGGTAAACTTTACCTTGTGAAACGAGACTTACAGTACGTACAGCCGCCAGCCGATTGTACCTGAAAAACAATTATGTTTACAATTCTCTTTTCCCCTTTCAAAATACATATACCATAATTATCATATTCTCCTACATGTATATTTTGTTGTTTTCTTTCCCGCGTCTCGTCATTTGAGCTATGCATTTTGCATCTTTTTTTCGGAAGAGTTCCGATATGAGCGGTAACAAATGTACACGGAGATTAACTATGACAAACAAATTATGTGTTTGATTATGTGCAATTACATGTATGTATATTCTTCTCACAAATTTGAATTGTTGACGATATTAAAATAAGATCGTTTTCCATAAAATGAATAAATATTTGTTATTTACAGACGTTTTGCTGTTGCCTTTAATTGTAAAATGCTGATTAAGTGTTATACATAATGATCTGCTTTTCAGGTTTGCTGAATTGATTTGATATACATTAAACGACCGATATCATATTCTGGTAATTATTTGATGTACTTTGTTGCACGTAATGCCAGTATAGAGGCCAAACTTAACTGGTGAACTAATACGATAAAATTTAATTCATATTGTCAGAAACAATTATACATATATGTTTCTGATTAAATACATGTTTAGTTTTAAGAAGTATTCGTCAATTATTTATCATAAAATTATAAATAGTATACACGTGTCAATTTTCAGTTGTTTTTATTCATGCTAAAGATATATAATTCGTAATATATAAATGCGTATTTTCGAGTGTTCATGGGTCTTTTTTGTGATATTTGGGTAGCCATGAAAATGGCTTTTTTTTATAAAGGATTGGCTGATTATAAGATCAAGCCCTCATGTGTCTGATGGCCCGGTCAATGCTGTTGGAGAAAGCAACTTCCGCCGACGGTTTCAGGTGTGTACCATCTTTAGCTCGGATTGAGGTTGTCTTCAACAAGTCTCTGTCGTGTTGGCAAATGATGTCAGGGTGTTGTTTTTCTTCATCATTCTGTTGATAAGTGATGCGGCTTGTTGAATTTGCGATCGTGTCTCGGAAAAAGCTCGCCGAACATCACCACTTCTACACCCTGGGCGATAAACAGTTGATGGATTTCTTGAAGAAGTCCAATTGTACGGGCCGTTGACTGGTCAGCGATGTCATTTTCGCCTATCTGTACAAAGACGGAGTGATAGATGGAAAAATCTTCGGCTAGTACGATGTCTCTCAGCTGTCGAAGCTTCAAACCACCTCGTCCGAAGGCATGGAATGACCAATTGGGTAGTGGTATTTCTTCTTTTCTCCATCGGGCGATGAGGCGTCTGATAAAGCTGTGACCGAGGATGCAGGTCTTCTTAGTGTCGCTGGACAGATGTCGATGTCCTGCTAATTAGTCAGTGTTATGGTAAAGGTTTTTACTACTACCCTAATTACGAGGCCATGCCCAGGCCTATGTTATTACAACGAAGCGAACTTAGCTTGGTCATGTATGATTTCTTTTGTGTCGTCAAAGAGAGGTACTCTGGATACGACCATAAGGAGAGTAGTATAGGGAGCTGTATTCATCGATTGATTAAATGATAAAACGTGTACATTTCTTCATATTCCAGTTTACACATAATGGTAGTGAGGTTTCAACGAATTTTTTAAAATCATTATTTCTTTGTCGATTAACTTATTGAATCTGAAACTTAACGACATACATTAATTTTTTATACGTTTCTGATTCAGTATGCATTTTTATACTCGTGACGTCGTTACACCTAAAAATATCTTTAAAAGGGTTTTTTTCCTAATATTACTATCACTGGACAATATTAAAAACGTCTTTAAAAGCAACTGGTTAGCTGGGGATATTTGTTAGATCTATGTACAACTCGTTATAGGAAATGACATCGGGATATACCGGTGTCTGTATTAATCATCATATCTTATTTCTAAAAATGAGACACAAAAGTGAAAATAATATTGGTTTGAAAAGATATCCTGATGAACCGTCATGGCAAGAATCGAATAAAGCACTAATAAGAAGGTCACATAATAACAGAATTTTCATACAATTTACAGTTTAAGAGCACACCTTTCGAAATCCAGTTACTGGGAGTTATCATAGCTGGCATGTTATTTATTACACCATAAAATACACATTTACATGGAATATTGTGTCAACACAAACCGACCGACGGCTAGCAATTTTTTCAAGGCTATATTTAGTGCGTGACGTAATCGATACACAACGTCACTATGATAAACATAAAATATCATATGAACGATCACTGTGCTATACATTTGTTAAAAATTATATACTCAAAATGCTAATCAACGAAAGACAGAGACTAGATTGTCAGTGAAGTTCGGGAAGACCCTTTTTAACCCAGTACACTTTAATGGGGGTTTACAAAGAATGAACTTTACAAAAAAAAAAAAACTTATTGCCAGTATATGTTCTTCTCTCTCTGTCAGGTGAATTATATTACCTGTACATTTACTTATATGTTGTCGCTATAGATACACCTCTCAGGTGTACTGTGTACCGCACACGTGTCATCCGACTAATTAACTCCACAGATAACGGACGCCGTGGACAAATTTAGCTATATTGCTTGGGGCCATCCTGACACCACGGGTAGGAGCTAGCTAGCGGTACCCTGCGGGGTTACGAAGGGGATGCGTATGCATTTTGGGGAGCTCGAAGTGAGAAAAATGGCCGACGATAGTTGTATACACTTTTTCAATGCGATCATATGTGTATGATTTTTAACACCAGAAACACAGTCATACAGCTACCTAATAATTTAATGAGACCATAGTATACATAGTGTCATATGTAGTGTATGTCTAATTTCTGTGAGCACTTTTTCACACCGCGGTCGCTTATAATAAGATGATAATATGATACTAAGGATTTTTGTCTAAAATACATCCTTGATGATACCAAGGACGTATGTGAGGTGAATAAGTCACGCTGGGTTTTGGGCAAGTACGACGTAGGAGCTTTTGCGTTTGTGTACTGACCGTGACGTTGGGCGACGACTGATTTTCCGTTAATATCCGCCGGCGCAGCCTTTGATGTAGCTTGTGGGTGCGAGGGTTACCGTCTTACTTTCTGAAGCGTCATTTCATGAGTTGTTTTTTTTTAAACAAAAATTTAAGACATATCTTCTAAATCTTCCGTCCTTAAAGCAAGTACTAAACGTTGTGAAATTTTATTAACTTTACATTGGTGTTTCGTTGGACTCGATTTCCCGGTTCGTCTAGCCAAGGATTTATAAGTGAGACTCATATACGTCCTTGGTCTAGCGTTACGCGTGGTGTTTAGTAGGGGTAAAGAGACAGTTCTCACTTATGAATCCTTGATGATACTTTTGACGATGTTGGGATACAAAATGGGGGTGGTTTCAGTACCAAATATTTATGAATTGGCATATATAATACATTCACTTGACTTTATATATATATAATCATTGACACACACGCCATATTGCAAGTCAGCACTTTTAAGAGATTCATGTAACAGTACATCCGGGTACTCGGTAATCTGTACACATTTACATTTTTATTATGATAAAATGGTGCGTTAGTCCGATAACTATTAGGCCTAAATCAAGTTCAAAAAGTGTTAATAAAATACGGAACACGATTACATATATACAAGGATTTATAAGCATTTATAATTCCGTGATATATTTAAAGGATTTGTGTAGTCAAAAATGATAATTTTTTAGTTTATGCTGGAAATGGCTTTATTAGACCGTGTAGAAACCTCTCCGTGTCGCGCGCGACCGGATTAACCTGTAAACCGCCGATATCGAGGTCAAATTTTCTGACCACCCGATTATGCATATTTTCTAGCCCTAAACCGTGTGACGTCACAATAGTCCGTGGCTTATTGCTGTACTTTAACTGATGTGCTATCACTTACATCGACGGTCACAGGAAAAGCCGATCAAAGATTTTTTTTATGATTACTTTTGAGTGAAGTTAATCGTACAATAACTTTGTCTCGAATATACTCTAATTTATGCTCTAATAGCAGGTATCTTCGTGTAATTATAAAAGAAAATCCACACAGAAATAAAAGTTTCCGATTTTTTGTCGAGGAGTTCAGCAACGAATTCGCTTTAATTAAATAATATTTTCCTGTAATCTGTATCTTTGATACATTGTGAATTGCAAAGTTTGTGACTGTAGAATGAAATTTTACGTAACAGTTGAAGAAATTCTTGATTAAAGAATCAAGGATATGATGCTTGACATACGTACACACCGATGATTTATCATTACAAACATTGTGTTTGTGTGTTGCTAACCGAATAAATCGAGATACATTTATTACAATACCGTAAAACGTTTCAACATATGGTAGAAAGAATTTACTTTCGATATTATAAAAGATCTAAATATTGATATTAAGCAAAACAAACTATTTTTTCAGACCGTGCGGTCGCTTTCAATTTTTAATCGATATACTAGTAGATACACCGACATTATAGATATATAATTAGCCATGCCTTTGGTTTGATGGTTATGTAATACCTTGACCAGGATGTTATTTACCTGTACACAACGCCATTCATCGAACTCACCTGTAATTACCTGGCCGCGGGCAATTTGCTATTCGGTGGACTATATCGGGTATTTGCTATTGTCTTACTGTCAATCAGGATAGGACATCCGTTAATTGGATTGTGATTTGAATTATGGAAACCCCGTACATCTATGCTAAAGGTTTTTTTTATTGTCACCTCCATTTTTAGAATGAAGATGTAAAAGCAAATGGAAATAAAATATACCTGATCATACCTAGGAATATATATATTACATATATATATGTCGTACACAGGTAAAACAAAAATGGAAGGTGACTTATTCAGAAACAAAAATGGTTCTAAGAACTAGCTCAACTAAAGGTTTAACCTTAAAAATTATTCCAGTCTAGACTGTAATTACGGAATCGTGGCATATAGCAATCTCCAGTAATTTTAAGGTATTAGTTAAAATTCTAAGCATGTATTTTCACCGTTTCGAATCTTAATGTACATGTATAGTCATACAAGAAGGGTTACAACATTATCACACTAAATATACTTATTTAAAGATCACTTAGTATATTTTTAAAAAGATACAAGATATTATATCTATTTTTAACGCCTGTATACGAATAATTTCAATTTTCATTTGAACACTGTATGTGGTTACTTTTTGGATTATACGATAAATGTTCATATATCATACTATTAAATCTCGGTATGATATACAAAACGGTCGACAATGAATATACTATTAAGGATTTAGTATAATTTTGAAATAATGAATTTAAATCTACACTTAAACTGTAATAAAGGAACATATATCAGAAATACCATTGATGTATTTCTGCTTTTTAGTAAACGTTATGGATAAAGTTTCAAAGGCAACAATATAGATATACATATTATTTTCGGTAAACGTTCGGTACTGTAACTCCAATATCACATTTACTCAAAAACGGTGCCGTGCTTGCATCATATCATTATAGCAGAAGTTTGAATGAAATAAAAACACGGATTCTAGATATATTCATGCTAAATTTTGGGATTTTACTAGTAAAAAGATAGTGTTACATTATACTTTTTTTTATTACACTGAAATTTACATCATATGCTATCTAAATCTCAGTCCAGACTGATCCGAACATCATTTTGATATCGCTATCAAATTGGACTGATTATCTAATCTAAAGTTAAATATATGCTTGTTTGAATTTTTGAAGTGGTGTAAATGGAATGTTTTGAAACTGAAAATATCTACATCATAAAGCTAGAATAACCATTTACTCTCGAAAAACTCCAATTGTAGATCTAACGTATACGTATATATGCTGTATACATGTATAGTACTAGGCTTACCTTGCGTCACGGCTCGGCGCGCCCGCTCGATGTAAGCGACGAAATGTGTTGATATAAACGCAGAAACATTGAATATAAACGGAGAAACATTGAATATAAACGCAGAAATAAATAAATACTGGAATTACATGCAACAAAGTACATCAAATATTACCAGAATATGATATCAGTCGTTTTATGTATATCAAATCAATTCAGCAAACCTGAAAAGCAGATCATTATGTATAACACTTAATCAGCATTTTACAATTAAAGGCAACAGCAAAATATCTTTCAAAAATTTTATTATAGTCTCCCAGACACATTTAAATGTGTTACATGGATTATAAAAATACAAGTTACATTTTTAACTGCACGTGGCAGGATGGACAATATATATCATTACCAATTTCTAAAATATGGACAATTAATTTGGAAATTAATACTTTATACCGTACTACTATCATAGCTTTTATTCACATCTACAAAAATACCATCATTTTTCTAATGAATAGAGACACCTTCTTCAATAATTGGATATTACAAATACCTATAAGGCCACCCATTTTATGAAGACTGGGATTACTATAATAATGCTGTGGGATATATTTAATACGTATATTTTTTATTTCTTCGTGTTTACATACAAAAAGATAGTGAAATTCATCCCCGATATTTTCATTGCATCAATGGCATATTCTTTCACGTTTCTCAACATTACACCATCTTCCAGTCTCAATTGGAATTTTTAAATTTGATGTACGGAATTTAGTTATATATACATTTCCGATAATTTTATAAGATACTTTTCAAATCCAAATTTTTTTTTTTATATATATTAGATAAGTTTGCCCTCTTGAGGAATTTTCCACATCTGAGAACCATTTTTGTGTGAACTGATCTTGAAGGCGCTGTTTCATAAAACTTTTATAAAAACTATTAATCATTTGTATTTCATTGAGGAAGATATTTGACTGACCAGATTCATCAAAAATATTTTTAATGAAAGATCATGAAAAAAATTATGATCTTAATGAAAAAACTATCTTTAATATCGTCAACAATTCAAATTTGTGAGAAGAATATACATACATGTAATTGCACATAATCAAACACATAATTTGTTTGTCATAGTTAATCCCCGTGTATATACACATATTTTACACATAACCTAGACAGTTATTCATTTGTTACCGCTCGTATCGGAACTCTTCCGAAAAAAAGGTGCAAAATGCATAGCTCAAATGACGAGACGCGGGAAAGAAAACAACAAAAGATAGTAGAATAGGATAATGAGGATATATGTATTTTTAAAGGGGAAAAGAGAATTGTAAACATAATTATTTTACAGGTACAATCGGCTGTACGTACTGTAAGTCTCGTTTCACAAGGTAAAGTTTACCTGTGTAAGCCGTGTGCTCGGCCGTCACGGCTCGTCACGGCTCGGCGCGCCCGCTCGATGTAAGCGACGAAATGTGTTAATATTAGCGCAGAAACATTGAATATAAACGCAGAGAAACACTGAATATAAACGCAGAAACTCTTAATTCTATCGCCGAATGTTAATTTCACCGTCGCATCGGAAAAGTTTGTCGATTCCCAACCCCCGACAATGTAGCAATAAATAGCCGTGCACGTAACGAAGTTGGGTATATTGTGACTGAAACCCTCTGTTATTCGGCCGTCAGCCGTCACGATCCACGGCGGACAGAAAAATACTTAATTTTACGGCAGAAATACTTAATTTTATTGATCGAATTGGAATTCTGAGGAAAAGTCTTAATATAAAGGGTTAATACTGAATAAAAAAGCACATATGTTAATCCTGCCGAAACTTGTTAAAAATTAAGTATTCTGCCGTTATTCTAACAAGTTTCGGCAAGATTAACACATTTTGGGTTACCAGTGCATGTTTTCATCAATTCAATCAGAACATTTCTTGGATACTAATAATGGAATTAACTGCCTGACTCTTTCCTAGTACTTGCTATGTGCTGTTGTGAAAATCTTCAGTAGCACTAGCCTGTGCTTGTAGAGAGCAGGTTTACTCTTCATTACTGTTATCACCTAGTTGCTCCCAAATGACATAAAGTGTGCTGCATTTCCTTTCCCAATACATGCTATGTGCTGGTTTGAAATCAACGATTAGCACTAGCCTGTGCTGGTGAAGGAATGAAGTCCAATCTACATTCATCTCTTCCTTTTCAAGCTTATCATAGTGACTTTTTCAATTGGCCTGACTCTTTCCTAGTACTTGCTATGTGCTGTTGTGAAAATCTTCAGTAGCACTAGCCTGTGCTTGTAGAGAGCAGGTTTACTCTTCATTACTGCTATCACCTCACCTAGTTGCTCCCAAATGACATGATGTGTGCTGCATTTCCTTTCCCAATACATGCTATGTGCTGGTTTGAAATTAGCAATTAGCACTAGCCTGTGCTGGTGAAGGGATTGCTGTCTGATCTGCTTTGAACCTTTTCTCATTTTCCTATACCTAATCTTATTCTGTTGATGCAGTATCAATAGTTACTTGCTATTTCTTTGTCAAACTTTAACAGAATTTTCAAGTTAGGCATGTTTATAATTTCCTATTCTTTCCTAGTACTTGCCATGTGTTAGCTACATTTTAAGTGCTAGCACTAGCCTGTGCTGGTAGAGAATTGGTGAAAACCTCATCTAGAATTTTACTTGGGTTATCTCCCCTGATCTCCCAATACAGTACTCTTACAATTTGGCTTGGACAATGACCGTGCTTGACTGCACACCATTGACACAAGTACATTGTTTTCTTAAATCAAACACCACTTCCCTAATGAAAACACAAATTGAATCTTGAACATATGTTGTGTCAAATTTTACTCTTCCCTAACACTCATCACTTGATAGAGTTAAGTTCAATTCTGACACTGGCACCTGGTGCACTATATAAATCCCTGCTTTATCCATTTCAAATCACTTTCATTTAATTGTACTATAAGGCAAGACATCAGTAAAAGACTAAAAGGTAAGTCTTATTCTTTCTCAACATAAATCCTGTGCTACAACAAAAGTATATCAACCAATATCCAAAATCATACTAATTAGCTCTAGTCTGTGCTGGCATACAAATGGCACCATTTCTGAAAACATGTTTTCATCAATTCAATCAGAACATTTCTTGGATACTAATAATGGAATTAACTGCCTGACTCTTTCCTTGTACTTGCTATGTGCTGTTGTGAAAATCTTCAGTAGCACTAGCCTGTGCTTGTAGAGAGCAGGTTTACTCTTCATTACTGCTATCACCTAGTTGCTCCCAAATGACATGTGTGCTGCATTTCCTATGCATGCTATGTGCTGGTTTGAAATCAACGATTAGCACTAGCCTGTGCTGGTGAAGGAATGAAGTCCAATCTACATTCATCTCTTCCTTTTCAAGCTTATCATAGTGACTTTTTCAATTGGCCTGACTCTTTCCTAGTACTTGCTATGTGCTGTTGTGAAAATCTTCAGTAGCACTAGCCTGTGCTTGTAGAGAGCAGGTTTACTCTTCATTACTGCTATCACCTAGTTGCTCCCAAATGACATGATGTGTGCTGCATTTCCTTTCCCAATACATGCTATGTGCTGGTTTGAAATTAGCAATTAGCACTAACCTGTGCTGGTAAAGGGATGCTGTCTGATCTGCTTTGAACCTTTTCTCATTTTCCTATACCTAATCTTATTCTGTTGATGCAGTATCAATAGTTACTTGCTATTTCTTTGTCAAACTTTAATAGAATATTCAGGTTAGGCATGTTTATAATTTCCTATTCTTTCCTAGTACTTGCCATGTGTTAGCTATATTTTAAGTGCTAGCACTAGCCTGTGCTGGTAGAGAATTGGTGAAAACCTCATCTAGAATTTTAGTTGGGTTACCTCCCCTGATCTCCCAATACAGTACTCTTACAATTTGGCTTGGACAATGACCGTGCTTGACTGCACACCATTGACACAAGTACATTGTTTTCTCAAATCAAACACCACTTCCCTAATGAAAACACAAATTGAATTTTGGACATATGTTGTGTCAAATTTTACTCTGCCCTAACACTCATCACTTGATAGAGTTAAGTTTAATTCTGACACTGGCACCTGGTGCACTATATAAATCCCTGCTTTATCCATTTCAAATCACTTTCATTTACTTGTACTATAAGGCAAGACATCAGTAAAAGACTAAAAGGTAAGTCTTATTCTTTCTCAACATAAATCCTGTGCTACAACAAAAGTATATCAACCAATATCAAAATCATACTAATTAGCTCTAGTCTGTGCTGGCATACAAATGGCACCATTTCTGAAAACATGTTTTCATCAATTCAATCAGAACATTTCTTGGATACTAATAATGGAATTAACTGCCTGACTCTTTCCTAGTACTTGCTATGTGCTGTTGTGAAAATCTTCAGTAGCACTAGCCTGTGCTTGTAGAGAGCAGGTTTACTCTTCATTACTGTTATCACCTAGTTGCTCCCAAATGACATAAAGTGTGCTGCATTTCCTTTCCCAATACATGCTATGTGCTGGTTTGAAATCAACGATTAGCACTAGCCTGTGCTGGTGAAGGAATGAAGTCCAATCTACATTCATCTCTTCCTTTTCAAGCTTATCATAGTGACTTTTTCAATTGGCCTGACTCTTTCCTAGTACTTGCTATGTGCTGTTGTGAAAATCTTCAGTAGCACTAGCCTGTGCTTGTAGAGAGCAGGTTTACTCTTCATTACTGCTATCACCTCACCTAGTTGCTCCCAAATGACATGATGTGTGCTGCATTTCCTTTCCCAATACATGCTATGTGCTGGTTTGAAATCAACGATTAGCACTAGCCTGTGCTGGTGAAGGAATGAAGTCCAATCTACATTCATCTCTTCCTTTTCAAGCTTATCATAGTGACTTTTTCAATTGGCCTGACTCTTTCCTAGTACTTGCTATGTGCTGTTGTGAAAATCTTCAGTAGCACTAGCCTGTGCTTGTAGAGAGCAGGTTTACTCTTCATTACTGCTATCACCTAGTTGCTCCCAAATGACATGATGTGTGCTGCATTTCCTTTCCCAATACATGCTATGTGCTGGTTTGAAATTAGCAATTAGCACTAGCCTGTGCTGGTAAAGGGATGCTGTCTGATCTGCTTTGAACCTTTTTCTCATTTTCCTATACCTAATCTTATTCTGTTGATGCAGTATCAATAGTTACTTGCTATTTCTTTGTCAAACTTTAATAGAATATTCAGGTTAGGCATGTTTATAATTTCCTATTCTTTCCTAGTACTTGCCATGTGTTAGCTACATTTTAAGTGCTAGCACTAGCCTGTGCTGGTAGAGAATTGGTGAAAACCTCATCTAGAATTTTTAGTTGGGTTATCTCCCCTGATCTCCCAATATAGTACTCTTACAATTTGGCTTGGACAATGACCGTGCTTGACTGCACACCATTGACACAAGTACATTGTTTTCTTAAATCAAACACCACTTCCCTAATGAAAACACAAATTGAATCTTGGACATATGTTGTGTCAAATTTTACTCTTCCCTAACACTCATCACTTGATAGAGTTAAGTTTAATTCTGACACTGGCACCTGGTGCACTATATAAATCCCTGCTTTATCCATTTAAAATCACTTTCATTTACTTGTACTATAAGGCAAGACATCAGTAAAAGACTAAAAGGTAAGTCTTATTCTTTCTCAACATAAATCCTGTGCTACAACAAAAGTATATCAACCAATATCCAAAATCATACTAATTAGCTCTAGTCTGTGCTGGCATACAAATGGCACCATTTCTGAAAACATGTTTTCATCAATTCAATCAGAACATTTCTTGGATACTAATAATGGAATTAACTGCCTGACTCTTTCCTAGTACTTGCTATGTGCTGTTGTGAAAATCTTCAGTAGCACTAGCCTGTGCTTGTAGAGAGCAGGTTTACTCTTCATTACTGTTATCACCTAGTTGCTCCCAAATGACATAAAGTGTGCTGCATTTCCTTTCCCAATACATGCTATGTGCTGGTTTGAAATCAACGATTAGCACTAGCCTGTGCTGGTGAAGGAATGAAGTCCAATCTACATTCATCTCTTCCTTTTCAAGCTTATCATAGTGACTTTTTCAATTGGCCTGACTCTTTCCTAGTACTTGCTATGTGCTGTTGTGAAAATCTTCAGTAGCACTAGCCTGTGCTTGTAGAGAGCAGGTTTACTCTTCATTACTGCTATCACCTAGTTGCTCCCAAATGACATGTGTGCTGCATTTCCTTTCCCAATGCATGCTATGTGCTGGTTTGAAATCAACGATTAGCACTAGCCTGTGCTGGTGAAGGAATGAAGTCCAATCTACATTCATCTCTTCCTTTTCAAGCTTATCATAGTGACTTTTTCAATTGGCCTGACTCTTTCCTAGTACTTGCTATGTGCTGTTGTGAAAATCTTCAGTAGCACTAGCCTGTGCTTGTAGAGAGCAGGTTTACTCTTCATTACTGCTATCACCTAGTTGCTCCCAAATGACATGATGTGTGCTGCATTTCCTTTCCCAATACATGCTATGTGCTGGTTTGAAATTAGCAATTAGCACTAGCCTGTGCTGGTAAAGGGATGCTGTCTGATCTGCTTTGAACCTTTTTCTCATTTTCCTATACCTAATCTTATTCTGTTGATGCAGTATCAATAGTTACTTGCTATTTCTTTGTCAAACTTTAATAGAATTTTCAGGTTAGGCATGTTTATAATTTCCTATTCTTTCCTAGTACTTGCCATGTGTTAGCTACATTTTAAGTGCTAGCACTAGCCTGTGCTGGTAGAGAATTGGTGAAAACCTCATCTAGAATTTTAGTTGGGTTATATCAACTGATCTCCCAATACGGTACTCTTACAATTTGGCTTGGACAATGACCGTGCTTGACTGCACATCATTGACACAAGTACATTGTTTTCTTAAATCAAACACCACTTCCCTAATGAAAACACAAATTGAATCTTGGACATATGTTGTGTCAAATTTTACTCTTCCCTAACACTCATCACTTGATAGAGTTAAGTTTAATTCTGACACTGGCACCTGGTGCACTATATAAATCCCTGCTTTATCCATTTCAAATCACTTTCATTTACTTGTACTATAAGGCAAGACATCAGTAAAAGACTAAAAGGTAAGTCTTATTCTTTCTCAACATAAATCCTGTGCTACAACAAAAGTATATCAATCAATATCCAAAATCATACTAATTAGCTCTAGTCTGTGCTGGCATACAAATGGCACCATTTCTGAAAACATGTTTTCAGATCAATGTCAATCAGAACATTTCTTGGATACTAATAATGGAATTAACTGCCTGACTCTTTCCTAGTACTTGCTATGTGCTGTTGTGAAAATCTTCAGTAGCACTAGCCTGTGCTTGTAGAGAGCAGGTTTACTCTTCATTACTGCTATCACCAAGTTACTCCCAAATGACATGTTTGCTGCATTTCCTTTCCCAATGCATGCTATGTGCTGGTTTGAAATCAACGATTAGCACTAGCCTGTGCTGGTGAAGGAATGAAGTCCAATCTACATTCATCTCTTCCTTTTCAAGCTTATCATAGAGACTTTTGCAATTGGCCTGACTCTTTCCTAGTACTTGCTATGTGCTGTTGTGAAAATCTTCAGTAGCACTAGCCTGTGCTTGTAGAGAGCAGGTTTACTCTTCATTACTGCTATCACCTCACCTAGTTGCTCCCAAATGACATGATGTGTGCTGCATTTCCTTTCCCAATACATGCTATGTGCTGGTTTGAAATTAGCAATTAGCACTAGCCTGTGCTGGTAAAGGGATGCTGTCTGATCTGCTTTGAACCTTTTCTCATTTTCCTATACCTAATCTTATTCTGTTGATGCAGTATCAATAGTTACTTGCTATTTCTTTGTCAAACTTTAATTGAATTTTCAGGTTAGGCATGTTTATAATTTCCTATTCTTTCCTAGTACTTGCCATGTGTTAGCTACATTTTAAGTGCTAGCACTAGCCTGTGCTGGTAGAGAATTGGTGAAAACCTCATCTAGAATTTTAGTTGGGTTATCTCCCCTGATCTCCCAATACAGCACTCTTACAATTTGGCTTGGACAATGACCGTGCTTGACTGCACACCATTGACACAAGTACATTGTTTTCTTAAATCAAACACCACTTCCCTAATGAAAACACAAATTGAATCTTGGACATATGTTGTGTCAAATTTTACTCTTCCCTAACACTCATCACTTGATAGAGTTAAGTTTAATTCTGACACTGGCACCTGGTGCACTATATAAATCCCTGCTTTATCCATTTCAAATCACTTTCATTTACTTGTTCTATAAGGCAAGACATCAGTAAAAGACTAAAAGGTAAGTCTTATTCTTTCTCAACATAAATCCTGTGCTACAACAAAAGTATATCAACCAATATCCAAAATCATACTAATTAGCTCTAGTCTGTGCTGGCATACAAATGGCACCATTTCTGAAAACATGTTTTCATCAATTTAATCAGAACATTTCTTGGATACTAATAAAGGAATTAACTGCCTGACTCTTTCCTTGTACTTGCTATGTGCTGTTGTGAAAATCTTCAGTAGCACTAGCCTGTGCTTGTAGAGAGCAGGTTTACTCTTCATTACTGCTATCACCTAGTTGCTCCCAAATGACACGTGTGCTGCATTTCCTTTCCCAATGCATGCTATGTGCTGGTTTGAAATCAACGATTAGCACTAGCCTGTGCTGGTGAAGGAATGAAGTCCAATCTACATTCATCTCTTCCTTTTCAAGCTTATCATAGTGACTTTTTTAATTGGCCTGACTCTTTCCTAGTACTTGCTATGTGCTGTTGTGAAAATATTCAGTAGCACTAGCCTGTGCTTGTAGAGAGCAGGTTTACTCTTCATTACTGCTATCACCTAGTTGCTCCCAAATGACATGTGTGCTGCATTTCCTTTCCCAATGCATGCTATGTGCTGGTTTGAAATTAGCAATTAGCACTAGCCTGTGCTGGTAAAGGGATGCTGTCTGATCTGCTTTGAACCTTTTCTCATTTTCCTATACCTTATCTTATTCTGTTGATGCAGTATCAATAGTTACTTGCTATTTCTTTGTCAAACTTTAATAGAATTTTCAGGTTAGGCATGTTTATAATTTCCTATTCTTTCCTAGTACTTGCCATGTGTTAGCTACATTTTAAGTGCTAGCACTAGCCTGTGCTGGTAGAGATTTGGTGAAAACCTCATCTAGAATTTTAGTTGGGTTATATCCCCTGATCTCCCAATACAGTACTCTTACAATTTGGCTTGGACAATGACCGTGCTTGACTGCACACCATTGACACAAGTACATTCCCAGGGGAAAAATAGGTACTTTGAGGTATACCTAAAGTGTACCTAAAGGCTACCTTAAAAGTACCTATCAGAATAGGTACGTTTTAGGTATACCTAAAAGATACCAATGGTTTTTGAGATATACCTAAAATGTACCCGATTTGGACTTAGAAATTCTCAAAGTACCTAAAACATACCCAATTTGGACTTTGAAATTCTCAAAGTACCTAAAACATACCCAATTTGGACTCTGAAATTCTCAAAGTACCTAAAATGTGCCTATGGTGGACTTTGAATATTTTAGAAATACCTATAATGTACCTAGTTTCAACTTAGTTTTTTTTAGACTACCTAAAATGTGCCTCATATTGACTTCATTTCTGAATGTTACAAAGTGCCTAAAATGTACCTATTTTTGACTTAGGATTTTTCCATGCCAGGTCCAAGTATCTGAAATATGTTAGGATGGAGTAATATGTAACTATGATAAATTGATTGATGTACATATTAAGACTTGAATATATTCTACATTCTCAAATGTACTTCTTTCCTGTGTTTTCTGTGCATTAAATTACATGTAGTCTTGCAATTGGATGTGTCAAATTTCCTCAGAAATTTTTGTTTAATTATCTTCAAATATATAATCATTATTTATAAACAATAATACTATAAATTCATTATTTTTCCTTTTCAACATTTGTGTAATCTTCTGTTCAACATTTAATCACAGTTATTTGAAAATTATAAGAAACAAATATGCTTGGTTTATGATGGTAATCAAAACCACAGGGCATTTCTAAACATGTAAGTTTTCACACCTGCATTGGCATTAACTTAAATCTTCCCAAACATGGCCAATTTTAAAATTGTTTCACATCTTACAGGATGTAATAAAACCATGTTTAGAACATTATGAAATAATTTTGATGACTTTCAGAACAGATTTACGTCAAAATACCTGTAATATTGGTGTGTTGAAATCCAGATTGAGATCGATGTACATGCAAAATAAATCCTTTAAATTTACATACAATTAAACAACTATCCATACATTCCATTAAAAGGGGTCTGGGGCCCATTATCCAGCTTGGATTAAACAAATACTCTACTTTATAGGTATGGAAATTATCGTTCAAATTAGTGATAAACACACGTGTAGTGAACATGTTCTCCAAGCTGCATGCCGTAAACCGATATGTATACAGTAAACAATTTTGTCGTAAATAGCTAGTCAGACTGATACTTGTGAGTAAATATTCTTTCCATTATAATAATACCAGGAATACTTTATTTATTTACTTTCATCAATCATTTGTGCTGAAAGCTTCACTGACTGACTGAGGCATAGTCTGCATGCCGGAAACCAACAGTAAACACCGTTGTAGTAAATACGCTGTCGCTGATTAAATTATCTTTCTACTAGAATAACACCAGAAACACTTCAGTTATACAATTAAATCAATTAAAAACTTCACCAGTTGAAATATTTGCCGAAAGTCTCACAGAGACAAGGATTTGTTTATGATGTACAGGGGAATCCCGGCCGGGGAATCCCCTTTGTTAATCACGTGACTTTTCGCGGGAAAATAGAGGAAGGTGTTTACGGAAGTATTTGAAAATGCAGAGATTTAAATAGTAGGGATAAGAAGGTACCTCATAGCCTTACTTAACGACGCCCGCAGAGGAAGCTATCCCAGAGTGCATCGCGTGTCTACAGTAGAGTACAGTCTAACGACGCCATATTGAAACTACGCTTCGTCCGATGAAGCGATCTAGGCTATAATTCAGGTGATGAACATAAAATAAACCAAATAGCATAAAGTTTGCTCTTTATTGAAAATGTAATTTATTTGAATAATCCATCACATTTTTCATAATTGTAGAGGTGTTACACTAAATAAACGTAATGCTAACTGTGAATGTCCTCATCCCGGCATGATTACTTCCTCGATCGATATAATGGATCGCCCTGTGAAATATTAATATAATAAAACCCACATACTCTCATTTCAATAATTGACCGATTTCCATTTAGTTTTCCAATATTTGTTACTTGGTAAATTTTAAATGTTAATATATTAAATTGATATAATTTCAACATATTGAACCTTTTGAATTTTCGGAGGTAAAACTGTACACAAATCATCGAAGCTACCCTAAATTTATAATGGCGACGATACCGTTCCGATAGGGTCGTGAAAGATAGCACAATTAAACCCACATACTCTGAATTCAATAATTGACTGATTTCCATTAAAATTTCAAATATTTGTTGCTTGGTAAATTTTACATGATAAAATATTAAATTGATTAAATTTGAACATATTGAACCTTTTGAATTTTTGGTGGTAAATCTGTACACAAATCATCGAAGTTACCCTAAATTTATAATGGCGACGATACTGTTCAGATAGGGTCGTGAAAGATAGCACAATTAAACCCACATACTCTGATTTCAATAATTGACTGATTTCCATTTATTTAGTTTTCAAATATAATTTTCTATTGATTGAGTTTGTACATATGGAAACTTTTAAAGCTCAAGTACAAGTGTTAACAAATTATCGAAGGTACCCAATATGTCATGGTGAAGAGATACAGTGCCGATCGAGCTGTGATAGATAGCATAATTTGATATCTAATTAACGGAAAGTGATTTGCAACTGCTATAATCACAGGTGTCTTACTGTCATCAGGTGAACCGTCGGCCAGAACACCTGGCCACCGCCCCAGGTCATCGCCTCACTTAACTCAACGGGGGTCTATTTACCTGTGTTTGAGTCTCGAAGGCTATGCAGTAAGTTTGTAAATTAGATAATATTTTTCTAATCTTAATTTTCCCAAACAGTTTTATTTATAATGCATAGAACCATGTTGAAATAAAAGTGAAATCTAAGTGAAATGTAAATATTCCGCTTTACCAGAAATTTGAATATAATTCATTTAAATATCTTGCTTTACCAAGCAATTTTTTTTACTAAAGCAAAATTAAATTTCCAGGGTTAAACTCATTAAATTTATATGTGTCGTACTTTTTATTCTAACGAATCAAGAAGAGCTTTTATAATATGTCATTAATCACCAAAATTTACCAACATTTTGATCATTGCTTACAGAATTTTCAATGCATAGGTTTTAATTTTACAATTTTTCATAAAAAACAACACAGAAATATCTCATCAGTATCTCATCAGTCCAACATCATTGGAAAGCCATTTTTGGCTTATATAGATATATGGTAATATTTACATAAATGGTTAAATATACATGCATGAGATTAGCGTCTCTAATGCAACAGTAAAAAAAGCTATGAGATACTTTTCGATGTTTAGTGGTTTGTATATAGTCGTATAGTCATATATAGTAGTAAAATGCCGTACACAGCTTCATGGGCTAACACTATGATAACTCGCCTCTAGCTATTAGTGCGCAGACGCACGGCTTGGTCTCGCGGTAACCGTTCATCCGTTTACGATAACAATAGGAGGGTACGTGATATCGCGAGAGCAGCCCTAGTTACTTATCCCAATGATATTTAAATCTCTGGAAAATGTAAACAACCCAGACTCTCCTTTGCCATGCCTACAGACGTTTTTGTCCTTTATACCACAGAGAATCAACTTGATGGGGGTTTATTTCATGCCTGTTAGCTGATTCATCAATCACGGCAAGTTTAATATGTCAGAATTCAGGTACGTTTTCAATTTTCACCATAGCTCAAATTACCGGTTACAAGCAGCAGGTTGTAAATTTTAAAAATATCACAGAACCAAAATTTCTTGTTTTGGTAAATAAATAAGTTGTATAACTACTGAAAGCATGGCTTAGATTATTAGTATACCAAGTATTTCATGAATTTTGGACATAATTTAGATGAGTTTGAACGATTTTGATTGTTTATTATTATTATTTTTGAATTCATGGTTTGAGAAGAAAATATGTAGGCCTATATATAGCTACTGTGTATTTGTTCTTTATCTCAAAAAGTGTCTTTTATGGGTTTTGGTATGCAAGTTGTGATGTTTTGCACACCATATACTATTATTGAATTAAAAATGTAACTTGTAATATTAATATATATCTGGACGTTGTCTTCATGCTGGCAACAGAAAAGTAGGTCTCATCAATAATCGTCACCGACATTGAAAAGAAAGAGAATGCCTGGGTAATTTTCCTTGATATTCTGTTAAACAAAGCTGCAAAACTTTGATGATTGAAAGCTGTTACAAATATGCATGGAATATTTTGAAATACAAAGCATTTTATGGGTCCATATTTGCATGTAATTGGCTGGATTTTGATTAATTAAAATTATAATTCAAATATAAATTTGTGAAATTTATTTTTTAAATTGGATACATAGTCATATATGAATAAAGAAATCAAGCTATAGAAAGTAGAAGATATATATTTATCTTCAATTTGTACATAAATATGAAATTAAAATTTATTTGTTTATATTTTGGAATTTTATATACAGTATATTTCATATTTATGGTTCTAATGATTTAGTATTTATCTTGGTGAAATTTACTTCTTGATGTATATATGATGCTTCCAATTAACTTGTAATGATTCATATAATTTTTTCCAGGAATATCAGAATGGGCCATGGCGAGGAAAGAAGAAAACAATCACAAGTAAGACCGATTATTGGAGATTTGCACCAATCAGACACTTTCATTGGTAAAAATACTCATAAATATGGAAATGAATTGTGAATTATCAATGTTTGTGTGCAAAAGCAACTAATCAATTCATTCACAAATCTAAATGAATTAAAATATTAATTGAAATGATGATAATTCTAATTGAGAAACCACTAACATATTACATCATTCTTATAATTATTATAATTGGTCGCTATCCTTCATTCATTTTTTTTTTTACTTTCATCAGGTAATACTGCTGTGTGCATTGGAGTTAAAAAGTGGAGAAGACACTTCCCCCGGCATATACACTACAAAAGATGATTATATTAGGCGTGGTAATGTATGTAAGGATTTTATTAAAATAGATTAATTTCATGTACATGTAGAGTAAACTTCATGTTTAGTTTATTTTCAGTGTTGTATGCAAAGCAAATGTGACTTAAAGGTATTTAATAGTTAAATGAGGGGAAACAATCTTAAAAAAAACCAAACTAAAATATCCTTTTTGGTAATAAAATCAATTCTTTATTAGGTAATGTTCTTTTTCGAAAACTTTTCCAGGTCCTAAATGTAAAATCAAAACCTTGATTTTAAAGGGTTATATGATCACTTATAACCTTGATTTCGCTGGAACATATCATAGCAAAACTGAAGGCAGTTCAAGAGAAAAAACTGACCAATCACAGGCCTGCAGCAGATCTAGAGATTTAGTGATGATCAACTTCAAAGCCATGCAATGTACAGTTAGTTGAGTCTTTTGATGTATATCAAAGGACCAAACTATCTTCTCATCTGATGTCATACACAGAGCCTTCAGTTTCGCTATGACATATTCCCATGGTGTAAAAGATTATAAGTGATCGTAACCCCTGGAAATCTAGGATGGGCCAAGTATTACTAGGCTCTTATACCTATACTTCAATTCACTGGAACTTCTTGGTTTATATCTGGTGGGTTATCATGACCTACATTGTGACCTTTGACATACATATACAACTAAGAATAGTCTAACATATTTAAAGTAGGACTTTAGTTAATGGTCGAGATGTGGAATGGTAGTCTCATTGAAAGAAATTCTTGTTGACTGTTAAATCAAAATGTGTAAGCATTTGTTTCCCTAAGTTGAGTAAAACAATTTTTAATGAGCTTATTATAATAAAGCGTTTGATTGGTTAATATTAGCGGAAATTTCAATATGTCTGCATTCAATGATGTAAAGTGGCCTTGCTTCATATTTTGTTAACTCTTGTTAACTCCTTCTGAATGTTTGCATATCTAGAATGCCGTTGTTTAGATGGTGTAAACCATTCATCAAATCTTTCAAAAACTGTTTCAGTGTTGAATTGCATTACTGATTACATATTTCGATAACTACTGGTGTTTAGATCTTTTGGATTCCTGCATGCTTTAATATTACCATTACTCTTTTCAGTAAACTCCAACAAGAATCACCAGAACAACATTATCCTGTGCAAATCCGTCCACATTGTGAAGAGATATATTCATCAGTTGCAATCGACATGGAAACACTGTACCCTTTCCCTAAGATTACATCGCCACATTGAGTGTCTTATGATGGATTAATTGATGTGAAAATGTTAAAAGGACATGGATAGTAAAGCTTTTGA
Source organism: Argopecten irradians (assembly GCF_041381155.1). Classification (NCBI taxonomy): domain Eukaryota; kingdom Metazoa; phylum Mollusca; class Bivalvia; order Pectinida; family Pectinidae; genus Argopecten; species Argopecten irradians. The sequence goes on from NC_091135.1 coordinate 60,227,474, forward strand.
AAATTACTGCATCGAACAGTGACTATGTATCTTGAATGATGTATTCAACTATCAATAATATTATGTTGATTATTTTTGTGACTTGCAATTGATCAGATTTGTTTTGTTTAAAAAGCAATTTTTAAAATTACAATAAACTTTTTAAATGTTTTCTATTTTCATATTTCTATATCATGTTTTTAATGAGTTGTGAGCTCATGTTAAAAAACATGGGACATGTTTTAGGTAGCTTTCAGGTATGTTTTAGGTAGCTTTCGGGTATGTTTTAGGTAGCTTTCGGGTACATTTTAGGTAGCTCTCGGGTATGTTTTAGGTAGCTTTCGGGTATGTTTTAGGTAGCTCTCGGGTATGTTTTAGGTAGCTTTCGGGTATGATTTAGGTAGCTTTCGGGTACATTTTAGGTAGCTTTCGGGTATGTTTTAGGTAGCTTTCGGGTATGTTTTCGGTAGCTTTCGGGTACATTTTAGGTAGCTTTCGGGTATGTTTAAGGTAGCTTTCGGGTATGTTTTAGGTAGCTTTCGGGTACATTTTAGGTAGCTTTCGGGTATGTTTTAGGCACTTTCGGGTATGTTTTAGGTAGCTCTCGGGTACATTTTAGGTAGCTTTCGGGTATGTTTTAGGTACTTTGTATGTTTCGGGTATGTTTTAGGTATATTTCTCTGGGTATGTTTTAGGTAGCTCTCGGGTACATTTTAGGTAGCTTTTGGGTATGTTTTAGGTACTTTGTATGTTTCGGGTATCTTTTAGGTAGTTCTCTGGGTATAGCATAGGCAGCTTTCGGGTACTTTTTAGGCACATCATGCCACTAGGCACATATTAGGTATACCTAAACTGTGCCTAAAACATACCTAAAATGTACCTATATTGACTATATAAAACCCCTCATCATTCTCCCTCTTTTTCTTTCTTACCAAAAAAGTACCTAAGGTATACCTTAGGTATACCAAAGGTATACCTTAGGTACACCTAAAAAAGTACCTAAAAGGTACCTATTTTTCCCCTGGGTTGATTTCTTAAATCAAACACCACTTCCCTAATGAAAACACAAATTGAATCTTGGACATATGTTGTGTCAAATTTTACTCTTCCCTAACACTCATCACTTGATAGAGTTAAGTTTAATTCTGACACTGGCACCTGGTGCACTATATAAATCCCTGCTTTATCCATTTCAAATCACTTTCATTTACTTGTACTATAAGGCAAGACATCAGTAAAAGACTAAAAGGTAAGTCTTATTCTTTCTCAACATAAATCCTGTGCTACAACAAAAGTATATCAACCAATATCCAAAATCATACTAATTAGCTCTAGTCTGTGCTGGCATACAAATGGCACCATTTCTGAAAACATGTTTTCATCAATTCAATCAGAACATATCTTGGATACTAATAATGGAATTAACTGCCTGACTCTTTCCTTGTACTTGCTATGTGCTGTTGTGAAAATCTTCAGTAGCACTAGCCTGTGCTTGTAGAGAGCAGGTTTACTCTTCATTACTGCTATCACCTAGTTGCTCCCAAATGACATGTGTGCTGCATTTCCTTTCCCAATGCATGCTATGTGCTGGCAAGGACGTATATGAGAAGGATAAGTCACATTGAGTTTTGGGCAAAGACAGCGCAGGCGCTTTTGTGTTTGTGCACTGACCGTGACGTTGGGCGACGACTGATTTCCTTTGATATCCGCCGCCGCAGCCTTTGATGTAGCATGGGGGTGCGAGGGTTACCGTCTTACTTTCTGAAGCGTGCTGCCATTTCATGAGCGGTCATATTTTTTTAACGATAGTTTAAGACATTTCTTCTAAATCTTCCGTCTTTAAAGCAAGTTATAAACGTTGTGAAATTTAATTTACTTTACATTGGCGTTTCGTTTGACTCGAGAAGACAAGTATTTGTTGAGAAAAACGGTTTTTATTCCCGGTTCATAAGCGTCTCGCGTGGTGTTTAGTAGTGTAAAGAGACAGACACGAATCCTTCTCACTTATAAATCCTTGGTGCTGGTTTGAAATCAACGATTAGCACTAGCCTGTGCTGGTGAAGGAATGAAGTCCAATCTACATTCATCTCTTCCTTTTCAAGCTTATCATAGTGACTTTTTCAATTGGCCTGACTCTTTCCTAGTACTTGCTATGTGCTGTTGTGAAAATATTCAGTAGCACTAGCCTGTGCTTGTAGAGAGCAGGTTTACTCTTCATTATTGCTATCACCTAGTTGCTCCCAAATGATATGATGTGTGCTGCATTTCCTTTCCCAATACATGCTATGTGCTGGTTTGAAATTAGCAATTAGAACTAGCCTGTGCTGGTAAAGGGATGCTGTCTGATCTGTTTTGAACCTTTTCTCATTTTCCTATACCTAATCTTATTCTGTTGATGCAGTATCAATAGTTACTTGCTATTTCTTTGTCAAACTTTAATAGAATTTTCAGGTTAGGCATGTTTATAATTTCCTATTCTTTCCTAGTAATTGCCATGTGTTAGCTACATTTTAAGTGCTAGCACTAGCCTGTGCTGGTAGAGAATTGGTGAAAACCTCATCTAGAATTTTAGTTGGGTTATCTTCCCTGATCTCCCAATACAGTACTCTTACAATTTGGCTTGGACAATGACCGTGCTTGACTGCACACCATTGACACAAGTACATTGTTTTCTTAAATCAAACACCACTTCCCTAATGAAAACACAAATTGAATCTTGGACATCTGTTGTGTCAAAGTTTACTCTTCCCTAACACTCAACACTTGATAGAGTTAAGTTTAATTCTGACACTGGCACCTGGTGCACTATATAAATCCCTGCTTTATCCATTTCAAATCACTTTCATTTACTTGTACTATAAGGCAAGATATCAGTAAAAGACTAAAAGGTAAGTCTTATTCTTTCTCAACATAAATCCTGTGCTACAACAAAAGTATATCAACCAATATCCAAAATCATACTAATTAGCTCTAGTCTGTGCTGGCATACAAATGGCACCATTTCTGAAAACATGTTTTCATCAATTCAATCAGAACATTTCTTGGATACTAATAATGGAATTAACTGCCTGACTCTTTCCTTGTACTTGCTATGTGCTGTTGTGAAAATCTTCAGTAGCACTAGCCTGTGCTTGTAGAGAGCAGGTTTACTCTTCATTACTGCTATCACCTAGTTGCTCCCAAATGACATGTGTGCTGCATTTCCTTTCCCAATGCATGCTATGTGCTGGTTTGAAATCAACGATTAGCACTAGCCTGTGCTGGTGAAGGAATGAAGTCCAATCTACATTCATCTCTTCCTTTTCAAGCTTATCATAGTGACTTTTTCAATTGGCCTGACTCTTTCCTAGTACTTGCTATGTGCTGTTGTGAAAATCTTCAGTAGCACTAGCCTGTGCTTGTAGAGAGCAGGTTTACTCTTCATTACTGCTATCACCTCACCTAGTTGCTCCCAAATGACATGATGTGTGCTGCATTTCCTTTCCCAATACATGCTATGTGCTGGTTTGAAATTAGCAATTAGCACTAGCCTGTGCTGGTAAAGGGATGCTGTCTGATCTGCTTTGAACCTTTTCTCATTTTCCTATACCTAATCTTATTCTGTTGATGCAGTATCAATAGTTACTTGCTATTTCTTTGTCAAACTTTAATTGAATTTTCAGGTTAGGCATGTTTATAATTTCCTATTCTTTCCTAGTACTTGCCATGTGTTAGCTACATTTTAAGTGCTAGCACTAGCCTGTGCTGGTAGAGAATTGGTGAAAACCTCATCTAGAATTTTAGTTGGGTTATCTCCCCTGATTTCCCAATACAGTACTCTTACAATTTGGCTTGGACAATGACCGTGCTTGACTGCACACCATTGACACAAGTACATTGTTTTCTTAAATCAAACACCACTTCCCTAATGAAAACACAAATTGAATCTTGGACATATGTTGTGTCAAATTTTACTCTTCCCTAACACTCATCACTTGATAGAGTTAAGTTTAATTCTGACACTGGCACCTGGTGCACTATATAAATCCCTGCTTTATCCATTTCAAATCACTTTCATTTACTTGTACTATAAGGCAAGACATCAGTAAAAGACTAAAAGGTAAGTCTTATTCTTTCTCAACATAAATCCTGTGCTACAACAAAAGTATATCAACCAATATCCAAAATCATACTAATTAGCTCTAGTCTGTGCTGGCATACAAATGGCACCATTTCTGAAAACATGTTTTCATCAATTCAATCAGAACATTTCTTGGATACTAATAATGGAATTAACTGCCTGACTCTTTCCTAGTACTTGCTATGTGCTGTTGTGAAAATCTTCAGTAGCACTAGCCTGTGCTTGTAGAGAGCAGGTTTACTCTTCATTACTGTTATCACCTAGTTGCGTCCAAATGACATAAAGTGTGCTGCATTTCCTTTCCCAATACATGCTATGTGCTGGTTTGAAATCAACGATTAGCACTAGCCTGTGCTGGTGAAGGAATGAAGTCCAATCTACATTCATCTCTTCCTTTTCAGGCTTATCATAGTGAATTTTTCAATTGGCCTGACTCTTTCCTAGTACTTGCTATGTGCTGTTGTGAAAATCTTCAGTAGCACTAGCCTGTGCTTGTAGAGAGCAGGTTTACTCTTCATTACTGCTATCACCTAGTTGCTCCCAAATGACATGATGTGTGCTGCATTTCCTTTCCCAATACATGCTATGTGCTCGTTTGAAATGAGCAATTAGCATTAGCCTGTGCTGGTAAAGGGATGCTGTCTGATCTGCTTTGAACCTTTTCTCATTTTCCTATACCTAATCTTATTCCGTTGATGCAGTATCAATAGTTACTTGCTATTTCTTTGTCAAACTTTAATAGAATTTTCAGGTTAGGCATGTTTATAATTTCCTATTCTTTCCTAGTACTTGCCATGTGTTATCTACATTTTAAGTGCTAGCACTAGCCTGTGCTGGTAGAGAATTGGTGAAAACCTCATCTAGAATTTTAGTTGGGTTAGCTCCCCTGATCACACAATACAGTTCATCTTGGCTTGGACAATAATTTGTATCACATGTTCTTGCTCCTTATTAGTATTAGGGTCAATCTTAGATAGAAGCTATTGGTACGTTTTGGTCATGTTATTGAAAACTTAAAGTTTCAGATATCTAGAACTGTCATCCTGGAGGCCAACCTATAACTCAACCCCCTACCCTTTGTAATAAAGGGGGCATAACTCTTAACAAGGTCGAGGTACATGGTTCCAATATAGATTACATATAAGTATTTTCAGAGGTTAATTTATGCACATCTACAATGAAAAGAATTTTTACCAAAAAGTTTTGTTGACATCCCTCCAGTAAATTTAAGAGTAGTTGGACGACCAAATTGTAACAAAGGGGCATAACTCCACAAGTTTAGTTGAAATTCCTCAAATAGTTTAGGAGAAGTCGGTCGATCGTTGTGTCTACAGACACACAGCCAGACAGATTGAGTGACTGACACAATGAATCCAGTATACCCTAATAACTTTCTTGCAGGGGATATAATTTGATGAATATACTCGATATGTAACTATTCATTCTGTATAGGTTATTTTTTATAGTACTAGTAGTTAAACTAAAAATATGTCGGTTAGACATTAAGTGCTCGCTAACTACTTCCTAACTTTAATTTTTAGTATAAAATCATCCTTGGCAACAGGTGTACGTAGCACTTTTGCTCATTATCCTTGCATTTTTTGGGACTATTGCTATTAAGGAGATGGTTTACGTCCTTGATGTATTGTATTTTTTTCTTTTTTTACTTCATTAGAACTTTAAATGTGTAATTACTTTGAACATTATTAATTGTGTTCTTTGTTACATAGAAGTGTGTTTATTGTCATATTGATATTGATAAGATAGATTTGTTTTGCTGTTCAAAATAGTCGTCCGCTAGAACACTGTCCAGTCTATGTGCATGTGGTGACTTACCTGTGTTATGCTTGAACGTCTGATTTGCATTGTATCCTTCCGGAAGTTTCCAAAGTCGATCAGATGCTTGGAATATTGTGATCGATGCAAGAGTTTGTATGATACGCCACCAAAGTTTACATAAAACGAATGTGTTTAGCACTGTGTAATGTCACTGTTGTTAATTTATAGTAGAACATCGCAGGTATATCTTGGTACATGTTTTTAAAAAGGTCAGTGTCACTAAATCACAGCGAAAATCTATTAAACGGTATAAGACACTGACTTCTGATATCGCGTGCGCAGTTGGAATCTGCGCATGTTGGATGTACACAGAATTCACATCGACTAAAATCATTGCCATTTGGAGGAAATACATAAACTATTCAATAACAATGTGTATCAGACTTACCAGTCCAGCACAGTTGACAAAGTATTCACAACTGATATCACCATGCGATGTAGTCACTTGAGCTACACGTCCGTTCTTGGTGAGAATTTGGTCTATCTTTACTCCTTCCATAAACTTTACTCCTGTAAAATGTTGTAATGGAGATGGTAAATCACTTCATTCTTTATCAAAAACTATAACTTTAATATTATTAATTACACTGAACCCTTGATAATACAGATAGTGTCACATATCCAGCTCAATTTGTCTAGATTGCAAATTTTCCAAACAGCCAAATTCCATTGACTCAGTACACTCTCAAATTAGTTTTCCCGACATTTATTCCAGATTATGAATTTTGCAGGTTCATTGTACATTTACTTTGATAGATGCGTATTTTTGACCATGGAATAAAAAATATTGTTTTTTTTTTTTTAATAAGCATTGATAACCATTAATTCATCTTTTAGAGTTCAATGCATCTGTTGAGCTAATGGAGAAGGCAGGTATCGATTCTCAGTTCAAGCCTCATTTTGACCATTGATCACCAATTACCAGCACATAAGTGCAGAATATAACAGGATTCATTATACACTTAATGTCATAAACTTAATTAACATCTAGATCTTTTTCCTTTTTCTTTAGAAATGTCACTAAATCAAGATGAAGTGGAAAACACACGCGATGGACAAAAGAAAATAAGAATAGGTAATTTTGAAATTGTAAATCTCAGGTGACCTAACAAGAGGCCCAGAAGGCCTGTATCACTCACTTTGTCAATTTAGTAAATATGACAGTTTATCCGGTTTATTGTCCGAAATAAGTATCCAATATCATAATTCAATTAACATGATTCTTAAATATTATAAGTCTGATTCAAATGATTACATAAAGGTAATTAAGTTGATATATACATGTAGATATCAATTGATTACTTTCAGGGACACATATATAAACATGGCCAAATTGACCCTTTTTGGTGTGCCCCTCAAGTTCCAAGTATCACCAGTATAATTTTGAATCTCCATCCCATAAGGATGCTACATACAAAATGTCTGTGATATCCATTCATAAATTTAAAAGAAGATGTTGTTCTATAAAGCAATATGGCCAAATTTATCCCTTTTGGCCTAAATCCTCACTCTATAGGGATGCTACCAGCTGTATTTGGTTAAATTCTATCCAGTGATTTTAAAGGTCAAAAATTGTGAATAGTTGATGGACAAATGCTTATATATTAAATACACTCCCCTTGGTCCTATGGAACAATGCTGAGTTAATTCACAAAGTAAACAAGATCTAATTGTGATGGGTGCCGTCACATAGAGTTCCCCAATGTCCACAGAGCCTAATTTGACAAGAGTTACCTCCCCTAAATGATGACGTGACATTGTTTTACCAGTAAATAAATTTTATTTTGCAGAAGAAAAAATGCTTTTTAAAAAGTCACATCATTTAAAGCTAATATATTAGGCACATCAATGCCTATAATTGTATTAGATTTGTGTTCTTAACCCTGTTCCTTTTTGTCCAATTTTGACCAATTGCATGCCATGGCGGCCATCTTGGTTCCTGGTCTGCAAAAGTTGCACATCTACAGGTCACCAAAAATGACCTCAAAATACTAGTTTTATGTCACTAGTAACAATATGATCTATAACTTTAAGATACAACAAAAATGAAATTGGGCCTAAAACGGATCCCTGCTGACCGGTGAATAAAGGGAGATAACTTTTACTGGTTGTAGAAAATTTGAAACAGTTCAAAAATTTGTTTTTATTTTTACTCATAATTGCGGTATTTTTCAGTTTAAAAATTTAGAATCTGATTTAAACTACACATTGAAACCGATTCCAGGCAAATAGGACCAGTATTTAAATATCTATAAGCAGTTCAATTCTGAACAATGAAAGGCTGTGGGGGCCACCTTGGATGCTGGTCGGAAAAAATGAAACCGGTTGACACATGTGCAGGTCTCCAGAAATGACCTTGAAAAATTTCATGGCGATCCAACTAATATTTTCGAGAAAATGGTCAGACAACTTCACTGCCGAAAAAGAAAGACCAGAAAAGAAGAAGAATCAGAGCAAACACTAGAAGTTCCCCACTCCATTGGTGGAACTAATTATTTCATGAAGACCTAGATCCTTTTTATAGATACCTTTGCTCTTGGCGATGGAAGTATAGGCTGACACAAGATCTGGAGGGGTAAGAGCTCCATCCTCTGGTACCCATAGCGCCCCCTAGTGGTCACAAAAATAAGCACATAAAATTGATGCTTGTTCATGTTTGTTCACAAAAAATGTAAAAAAAAATGTTCATCTTCGACATTGCTACTCTTTGTCATCCACATAGTTCATATTAACAACTTGTAACTTATCCACAGATATTTGTAATGGGACTACTTCATGTACCACATGATACCCGATAATGTTTGTGCCGGACTACTATATCCAGTGGTGATGGAACGTAACTATTTGTAACCTTCCTGATGAAATTATGTTAGCGCAGGATATCAGCTTTGGACGTTATTCTATCACCAATAGAAATAATAGTCCCAAACAAAATTTATCGGGTATCACATGCTACGTGAATTATTCACATTGGTTTCACTTTTCTGTTCATATCTATCAAACAATAAATAAACTAGTTAAAATATTTGCATATAAGTACAGTTGCTTTCTTTTTCTTTGAAAACATTAGCTGCGTTATAGTCCTGTTATTTATTTGACTAACCTTTAAATCATCTGTTCTTATTGAGGGGCACAGCTTTCCTGCCTCCTTTGGCGAGATCAGATGGGAATCAATGCCTGTAGCTCTGGGAAAGTGACATTTTAGGTCCTTACAGCCATATCAATTAGATAACGATAAGACTGCATCAAGAGTATCTGCATCACATTCAGAGCAATACCACCAGTTCATAAGTTTCCATTTATATCTGTTGCTCTGGCAGCATTCTTTTGAACATCATGACTTAAACCTCACTAGATTCTACATTCGGCCTTCGCACACCGAAGGGTTAATTGCTTCAACTGAAGTATAATGCTTGTATACTTTGTATTTTTGTATTTTCAATTGTTGATTCTATATTATGTGACCGTGTTTGTTATTTGAGTATCTTAATAAAGGGGCAGACTGCCTTGAAAATGAAATATTATTTTGTCTACATGGTTAGGATTACAGTAAAACACAGTTATAACGAACCTCTGGGGACAAAACAAGAGGCCCATGGGCCTTAATGGTCACCCGAGTTCGGATACAGAATGAAACAAAGATATAGAACCAAGATGGATTTGTTAAAATGCTTTATCACAGGGTAATAATTCGAACCAAGATTGGATATGGATATGTTAAAATGCTATATCTCAGGGAAACAATTCTAACCAAGTTTGACTCATTTCCTAAGAAAATTGAGCAAATAATGCTCATAAATGAGATTTTCCAATATAAACTACAATAGATTTGACCCCCTAACAAGGGGAAAATCTGAGATACCAGAGCCATGAAATTCACGCTTTTTGTAAAAGGCCTTAAGACCTTTTAATCTATGAAGAGTATCTGGTTCCATCCAATATGTGAAAAATTTAGCCATTTTGACCCCTTTTGGCCCTGCCCCTCTGGCCCCTGGAGGGTCAGCTAGGACCGATATATTTATGATGTTAACATGCTATCTCAGGCTAATAACTCTAACAAAGTTTGACTCATTTTCTATAAAAATTGAGCAAATAATGCCTATATAAATGTCTTTTTCCTATATAAACTATAGTATACTTGCATGACCCCTCCCAAGGGGAAAACATGAGACCCCTGGGCCATATAATTCACAATTTTTGTAAAGGACCCTAAGACCTTTCCATCTATGAAGAGTATTTGATTCTACCATTTTTGGAATTTCAGAAGAAGGTTTTTGAAGTTTTAGCCTATTTGACCCCTTTCGGCCCTTCCCCTCAGGCGCCTGTGGGGCTGGGACCATATAATTCATAATTTTGGTTGACCTTTGGCCATGGAAGGTTTCTGCAAAATTTCAACAAATTTGGTTAAGCAGTTTTGGAGAAGAAGTCAAAAATGTAAATTGTTTACCACCATACGGTGCATGACGGAAGACGAAGGACAAAACGCAATTAGAAAAGGTCACTTAAGACTTTGTCTCAAGGTGACCTAAAATCACTCTTTATAAGCACAGTTTGTTATACATATAATGCAGACATATTATGGAAACCTTGATGTAGAATTAAGACTACTACATTATAACCATGAATTTGTTGTAAGTGTGTTTGTTATAAACATGTTTCACAGTACTTCCCTGTCCCCAAATATTTTCTATTTGAAGTAATTTGTATCCTATAGACCTACCTTTGTAAGGATCCTGTGTTACCAATAATATACCATTGATATTATTTTGTTGACCACATATATTACATTAGCAATACTTACAATGCAATAGAGTGCTTTCTCTGCAAATAAAGCAATCTGTCTTGAGTCTGTGCAACAATTAAACTGCCACATTCTTTCCATCCTGAAACAAGCAAATTGAAGGAAAATGAAACTGATTGTCTAATAACTGCAAGATTTATCAAAATATTACAAAAAGCCTGCTTCTAAAGTTTAAGAAAGAGTCCTTCAGTACTTTCACCAGAAAATGACATGAACCTTTACTTGTCAAAATTCAAGATGACTATACATCTTGTTTTCCAATCTATCAATAAATTATGCAAAGTTACAGACTAAATAAAGACTAATAAGAGGTCCAGATGCTATGGAAAACCCAGCAATGTCCTATTGGAGTATTGATTGTGTTGATCATCTCAAATGCATTGTTGCCATACCTATATCGTATGTTGCCATACCTATATTGTATCTTGCCATACCAATATTGTATCTTGCCATACCTATATTGTATCTTGCCATACCTATATTGTATCTTGCCATATCTATATTGTATCTTGTCATACCTATATTGTATCTTGTCATACCTATATCGTATCTTGCCATACCTATATTGTATCTTGTCATACCTATATTGTATCTTGCCATACCTATATTGTATCTTGCTATACCTATATTGTATCTTGTCATACCTATATTGTATCTTGCCACACCTATATTGTATCTTGCCATACCTATATCGTATCTTGCCATACCTATATTGTATCTTGCCATACCTATATTGTATCTTGCTATTCCTATATTGTATCTTGTCATACCTATATTGTATCTTGCCATAACAATAAAGGGGAGAATTTCCAACAGTTTAAAGACATAACATTTCAAACAAATTGCTATGAATAATATTTCCCATAATGTTCCCCATGACTTCCACTCCTTAAAACCCACACCTATGATTATACAAAGTATGATGCAGATCAAATATAAACAAAATTCTTTCATTTCTACAGTAAAAGAAAGATTATAACGAAATAATGCCACCCATCAGGCCTCTGTAAGAGGCCCCAGGCATTTGGGTTTTTTTTTTCAAAATTGTTTAATTCAGTTTTTTTCTTACCTACAAAATGACTCTTGTCGAACTCGACTCAATTACTTCTGAATCTCAATATTTCTATTTAAGCTACAAAAAGTTACTTTTCCATAAAGTTGATAGCAGGCTTAGCTATCACGACTTTGAATTGGTTAAAATTATCCATATTGTTCAAATCAACATATCTATAAGCATCAACTAAAAGAGGCCATAGTAAATCATTACAAAACTTACATTGCATTAAAATATAAACCTTATCATTAACCTCATTTGCTTAACAATATTTACAAATCTTATTTTCTTCTGGCACTCTCTGCCTGGTTTGATGAGACTTACCTACACCGTGACTCTTGTCTCACTGTTTGTAGAGCTGTCTACTGTATGTGACTTACCTACAATGTGACTCTTATCTAACTGCTTGTAGAGCTGTCTACTGTATGTGACTTACCTACACCATGACTCTTGTCTAACTGTTTGTAGAGCTGTCTACTGTATGTGACTTACCTACACCGTGACTCTTGTCTTACTGTTTGTAGAGCTGTCTACTGTATGTGACTTACCTACACCATGACTCTTGTCTAACTACTTGTAGAGCTGTCTACTGTATGTGACTTACCTACACCGTGACTCTTGTCTAACTGCTTGTAGAGCTGTCTACTGTATGTGACTTACCTACAATGTGACTCTTGTCTAACTGCTTGTAGAGCTGTCTACTGTATGTGACTTACCTACACCATGACTCTTGTCTAACTGCTTGTACAGCTGTCTACTGTATGTGACTTATTTACGACCCGACTCTTGTCTAACTGCTTGTAGAGCTGTCTACTGTATGTGACTTACCTACACTGTGACTCTTGTCTAACTACTTGTAGAGCTGTCTACTGTATGTGTCTTACCTACACTGTGACTCTTGTCTAACTGCTTGTAGAGCTGTCTACTGTATGTGACTTACCTACACCATGACTCTTGTCTAACTGCTTGTAGAGCTGTCTACTGTATATGACTTACTTACACCGTGATCCTTGTCTAACTGCTTGTAGAGCTGTCTACTGTATGTGACTTACCTACACCGTGACTCTTGTCTAACTGCTTGTAGAGCTGTCTACTGTATGTGACTTACCTACACCGTGACTCTTGTCTAACTGCTTGTACAGCTGTCTACTGAATTTGACTTACCTACACCGTGACTCTTGTCTAACTGCTTGTAGAGCTGTCTTCTGTATGTGACTTACCTACACCGTGACTCTTGTCTAACTGCTTGTAGAGCTGTCTACTGTATGTGACTTACCTACACCATGACTCTTGTCTAAATGCTTGTAGAGCTGTCTACTGTATGTGACTTACCTACACCATGACTCTTGTCTAACTGCTTGTAGAGCTGTCTACTGTATGTGACTTACCTACACCATGACTCTTGTCTAACTGCTTGTAGAGCTGTCTACTATATGTGACTTATCTACCATCCGACTCTTGTCTAACTGCTTGTAGAGCTGTCTACTGTATGTGACTTACCTACACTGTGACTCTTGTCTAACTGCTTGTAGAGCTGTCTACTATATGTGACTTACCTACACCATGACTCTTGTCTAACTGCTTGTACAGCTGTCTACTGTATGTATCTTACCTACACTGTGACTCTTGTCTAACTGCTTGTAGAGCTGTCGACTGTATGTGACTTACCTACACCGTGACTCTTGTCTAACTGCTTGTAGAGCTGTCTTCTGTATGTGACTTACCTACACCGTGACTCTTGTCTAACTGCTTGTAGAGCTGTCTACTGTATGTGACTTACCTACACCGTGACTCTTGTCTAAATGCTTGTAGAGCTGTCTACTGTATGTGACTTACCTACACCATGACTCTTGTCTAACTGCTTGTAGAGCTGTCTACTATATGTGACTTATCTACCATCCGACTCTTGTCTAACTGCTTGTAGAGCTGTCTACTGTATGTGACTTACCTACACTGTGACTCTTGTCTAACTGCTTGTAGAGCTGTCTACTATATGTGACTTACCTACACCATGACTCTTGTCTAACTGCTTGTACAGCTGTCTACTGTATGTATCTTACCTACACTGTGACTCTTGTCTAACTGCTTGTAGAGCTGTCGACTGTATGTGACTTACCTACACCGTGACTCTTGTCTAACTGCTTGTAGAGCTGTCTACTGTATGTGACTTACCTACACCATGACTCTTGTCTAACTGCTTGTAGAGCTGTCTACTGTATGTGACTTACCTACAATGTGACTCTTATCTAACTGCTTGTAGAGCTGTCTACTGTATGTGACTTACCTACACCGTGACTCTTGTCTAACTGCTTGTAGAGCTGTCTACTGTATGTGACTTACCTACACCGTGACTCTTGTCTAACTGCTTGAAGAGCTGTCTACTGTATGTGACTTATTTACGACCCGACTCTTGTCTAACTGCTTGTAGAGCTGTCTACTGTATGTGACTTACCTACACCGTGACTCTTGTCTAACTGCTTGTAGAGCTGTCTACTGTATGTGACTTACCTACACCATGACTCTTGTCTAAATGCTTGTAGAGCTGTCTACTTTATGTGACTTACCTACACCTTGACTCTTGTCTAACTGCTTGTAGAGCTGTCTACTGTATGTGACTTACCTACACCATGACTCTTGTCTAACTGCTTGTAGAGCTGTCTACTGTATGTGACTTATCTACCATCCGACTCTTGTCTAACTGCTTGTAGAGCTGTCTACTGTATGTGACTTACCTACACCATGACTCTTGTCTTACTGTTTGTAGAGCTGTCTACTGTATGTGACTTACCTACACCATGACTCTTGTCTAACTACTTGTAGAGCTGTCTACTGTATGTGACTTACCTACACCGTGACTCTTGTCTAACTGCTTGTAGAGCTGTCTACTGTATGTGACTTACCTACAATGTGACTCTTGTCTAACTGCTTGTAGAGCTGTCTACTGTATGTGACTTACCTACACCATGACTCTTGTCTAACTGCTTGTACAGCTGTCTACTGTATGTGACTTATTTACGACCCGACTCTTGTCTAACTGCTTGTAGAGCTGTCTACTGTATGTGACTTACCTACACTGTGACTCTTGTCTAACTACTTGTAGAGCTGTCTACTGTATGTGTCTTACCTACACTGTGACTCTTGTCTAACTGCTTGTAGAGCTGTCTACTGTATGTGACTTACCTACACCATGACTCTTGTCTAACTGCTTGTAGAGCTGTCTACTGTATATGACTTACTTACACCGTGATCCTTGTCTAACTGCTTGTAGAGCTGTCTACTGTATGTGACTTACCTACACCGTGACTCTTGTCTAACTGCTTGTAGAGCTGTCTACTGTATGTGACTTACCTACACCGTGACTCTTGTCTAACTGCTTGTACAGCTGTCTACTGAATTTGACTTACCTACACCGTGACTCTTGTCTAACTGCTTGTAGAGCTGTCTTCTGTATGTGACTTACCTACACCGTGACTCTTGTCTAACTGCTTGTAGAGCTGTCTACTGTATGTGACTTACCTACACCATGACTCTTGTCTAAATGCTTGTAGAGCTGTCTACTGTATGTGACTTACCTACACCATGACTCTTGTCTAACTGCTTGTAGAGCTGTCTACTGTATGTGACTTACCTACACCATGACTCTTGTCTAACTGCTTGTAGAGCTGTCTACTATATGTGACTTATCTACCATCCGACTCTTGTCTAACTGCTTGTAGAGCTGTCTACTGTATGTGACTTACCTACACTGTGACTCTTGTCTAACTGCTTGTAGAGCTGTCTACTATATGTGACTTACCTACACCATGACTCTTGTCTAACTGCTTGTACAGCTGTCTACTGTATGTATCTTACCTACACTGTGACTCTTGTCTAACTGCTTGTAGAGCTGTCGACTGTATGTGACTTACCTACACCGTGACTCTTGTCTAACTGCTTGTAGAGCTGTCTTCTGTATGTGACTTACCTACACCGTGACTCTTGTCTAACTGCTTGTAGAGCTGTCTACTGTATGTGACTTACCTACACCGTGACTCTTGTCTAAATGCTTGTAGAGCTGTCTACTGTATGTGACTTACCTACACCATGACTCTTGTCTAACTGCTTGTAGAGCTGTCTACTATATGTGACTTATCTACCATCCGACTCTTGTCTAACTGCTTGTAGAGCTGTCTACTGTATGTGACTTACCTACACTGTGACTCTTGTCTAACTGCTTGTAGAGCTGTCTACTATATGTGACTTACCTACACCATGACTCTTGTCTAACTGCTTGTACAGCTGTCTACTGTATGTATCTTACCTACACTGTGACTCTTGTCTAACTGCTTGTAGAGCTGTCGACTGTATGTGACTTACCTACACCGTGACTCTTGTCTAACTGCTTGTAGAGCTGTCTACTGTATGTGACTTACCTACACCATGACTCTTGTCTAACTGCTTGTAGAGCTGTCTACTGTATGTGACTTACCTACAATGTGACTCTTATCTAACTGCTTGTAGAGCTGTCTACTGTATGTGACTTACCTACACCGTGACTCTTGTCTAACTGCTTGTAGAGCTGTCTACTGTATGTGACTTACCTACACCGTGACTCTTGTCTAACTGCTTGAAGAGCTGTCTACTGTATGTGACTTATTTACAACCCGACTCTTGTCTAACTGCTTGTAGAGCTGTCTACTGTATGTGACTTACCTACACCGTGACTCTTGTCTAACTGCTTGTAGAGCTGTCTACTGTATGTGACTTACCTACACCATGACTCTTGTCTAAATGCTTGTAGAGCTGTCTACTTTATGTGACTTACCTACACCTTGACTCTTGTCTAACTGCTTGTAGAGCTGTCTACTGTATGTGACTTACCTACACCATGACTCTTGTCTAACTGCTTGTAGAGCTGTCTACTGTATGTGACTTATCTACCATCCGACTCTTGTCTAACTGCTTGTAGAGCTGTCTACTGTATGTGACTTACCTACACCATGACTCTTGTCTAAATGCTTGTAGAGCCGTCTACTTTATGTGACTTACCTACACCGTGACTCTTGTCTAACTGGTTGTAGAGCTGTCTACTGTATGTGACTTACCTACACCATGACTCTTGTCTAACTGCTTGTAGAGCTGTCTACTATATGTGACTTACCTACACCGTGACTCTTGTCTAACTGCTTGTAGAGCTGTCTACTGTATGTGACTTAACTACACTGTGACTCTTGTCTAACTGCTTGTAGAGCTGTCTACTGTATGTGTCTTACCTACACTGTGACTCTTGTCTAACTGCTTGTAGAGCTGTCTACTGTATGTGACTTACCTACACCGTGACTCTTGTCTAACTGCTTGTAGAGCTGTCTACTGTATGTGACTTACCTACACCGTGACTCTTGTCTAACTGCTTGTAGAGCTGTCTACTGTACGTGACTTACCTACACCATGACTCTTGTCTAACAGCTTGAAGAGCTGTCTACTATATGTGACTTACCTACAATGTGACTCTTGTCTAACTGCTTGTACAGCTGTCTACTGTATGTGACTTACCTACACCGTGATCCTTGTCTAACTGCTTGTAGAGCTGTCGACTGTATGTGACTTACCTACACCGTGACTTTTGTCTAACTGCTTGTACAGCTGTCTACTGTATGTGACTTACTTACACCGTGATCCTTGTCTAACTGCTTGTAGAGCTTTCTACTGTATGTGACTTACCTACACCGTGACTCTTGTCTAACTGCCTGTAGAGCTGTCTACTGTATGTGACTTAACTACACCGCGACTCTTGTCTAACTGCTTGTAGAGCTGTCTACTGTATGTGACTTACCTACACCGTGACTCTTGTCTAACTGCTTGTAGAGCTGTCTACTGTATGTGACTTACCTACACCGTGACTCTTGTCTAACTGCTTGTAGAGCTGTCTACTGTATGTGACTTACCTACACTGTGACTCTTGTCTAACTGCTTGTAGAGCTGTCTACTGTATGTGACTTACCTACACCGTGACTCTTGTCTAACTGCTTGTAGAGCTGTCTACTGTATGTGACTTACCTACACCGTGACTCTTGTCTAACTGCTTGTAGAGCTGTCTACTGTATGTGACTTACCTACACCGTGACTCTTGTCTAACTGCTTGTAGAGCTGTCGACTGTATGCCACTAACTGTGACCCCTCCACATCATCCTTAGCCTGACCTACCAGACCAGCTGAATGCCAAGTAGTGCCACATGTCAGTCTGGTAAAAAGCAACATAGATATATAATCTACATTTATATAAATATAGGAACTGTATCAATTATATAGTAAAGCACAATTATAACGAACATGCTTACAACATTTCATGTTATAAAAAAGTTTATAAACAATATTATATAGTATATAACAATACTGCTGGCACCAGTGGTAACCAATGGTAACATGAGGCCAAGAGTGCCTCACTTATTAATTTAGTGTATAGCTCACCTCACTAATTATCACAAAAACTCAGAAACAGCAAAATTGACGCCACTGCTATTTGCTTTATTTTGAATCCAAACCACATAACGATGCTATTTATTATGACTATGGGTGTTAAAAATGCTGAGTTTCAGAGAAGTTGTTTATATGAAAGTCGTCATATTGACCCCTTTTGGCCCCATCCCTCAGGCCCCTGGGGTGTCAGCCTCATCATTTGTTCAATTTTGAATCCCCAAAAGAATGCTACCATTGCATTATTAGTGTTATCCAATGCTTAGTTTCAGAGAAGAAGTTGTTTATATGAAGATAGCCAAATTGACCCTTTTAGCCCGGCCCCTCAGAGCCTCTGGGGGTCAGCCCCACCATCTGTACAATTTTGAATCCTAACCCTACAAGGATACTACCATTGCATTATGAATGCTACCCTATGCTTAGTTTCAGAGCAGAAGTTGTTTATATGAAAATAGCCAAATTGACTCCTTTTGGCCCTGCCCCTGAGGCCCCCGGGGAGTTAACTCCATAAATTTATATAATTTTAAATCCCCAACCTATAAGGATGCTTCCATTGCATAATGAGTGTTATCAATGCATAATTTCTGAAGAGAATTCATTTATATAGAAATAGCTGAATTGACCCTTTCTGCCCCGTTCCTCAGTACCCCAGGGGTCAGCCCCATCATTTGTACAATTTTCATTCCCTACCCCACAAGAATGCTACCATGGCATTATGAATGTTATCCTGTGCTAAGTTTCAGAGAAGAAGTTGCTTATATGAAAATAGCCAAATTGACCCTTTTGGCCCAGCCCCTTAGGCCATATGGGGGTCAGCCCCACCACTTGTACAATTTGTAATCCACACCCTATAAGGATGCTTCCATTGCATTATGAGTGTTATCCAATACTTGGTTTCAGAGAAGAAGTTTTTTATATGAAAATAGCCAAATTGACCCCTTTTGGTCGTGCCCCTCAGGCCCCCAAGGGGTCAGCCCCACAATTTGTAAAATTTTGAATCCCCACCCTATAGGGATACTACCATTGCATTTTGAGTGCTGTCCCATGATAAGTTTCAGAGAAGAAATTGCTTATATGACAAGAGGCCCAAGGGCCTTAACGGTCATCTGACTACCTTGGCAATAATCATATAAGAAATTAATTAGATATAGTGTCATGGTAGCCATCTTCGATTTGGGATCAACCAGAGATGTAACAACACTGTGTCGGGACCATGTCAGGATCATTTCATGCAATTTTCAGCCAAATCGCACCGGTAGAACTTGAGAAGATCAAAATGTGTTTTCAAGATGGTAGCTGTGGCGGCCATCTTGGATTTTGGATCAACCCGAAAAATAACAACACTTTGTCGGGACCATATCAGGATCATTTCATACAAGTTTCAGCCTAATCGCACCTGTAAAACTTGAGAAGAAGTTCAAAATGTGTTTTCAAGAAGGTGGCTGTGGGGGCCATCTTGGATTTCGGATCAACCCGAAAAATAACAACACTTTGTCGGGACCATGTTTGGATCATTTCATGCAAGTTTCAGCCAAATCGCACTGGTAGAACTTGAGAAGAAGTTCAAAATGTGTTTTCAAGATGGTGGCTGTGGGGGCCATCTTGGATTTGGGATCAACCCGAAAAATAACAACACTTTGTCGGGACTATGTTTGGATCATTTCATGCAAGTTTCAGCCAAATCGCACCGGTAGAACTTGAGAAGAAGTTCAAAATGTATTTTCAAGATGGCGGCTGTGGCGGCCATCTTGGATTTCCGATCGACCCGAAAAATAAGAATACTTTGTCGGGACCATGTCAGGATCATTTCATGCAAGTTTCAGCCAAATCGCACCAGTAGAACTTGAGAAGAGGTTCAAAATGTGTTTTCAAGATGGCAGCTGTGGCGGCCATCTTGGATTTCGGATCGACCCGAAAAATAAGAATACTTTGTCGGGAACATGTCAGGATTATTTCAGGCAAGTTTCAGCCAAATCGCACCTGTTGAACTTGAGAAGAAGTTCAAAATGTGTTTTCAAGATGGCGACTGTGGGGGCCATCTTGGATTTTGGATCGACCCGAAAAATAAGAACACTTTGTCAGGACCATGTCAGGATCATTTCAGGCAAGTTCCAGCCAAATCACACTGGTAGAACTTGAGAAGAAGTTCAAAATGTGAAAAGTTAACGCACGGCGCACGGCAGACGGGGCACGGCGCACGGCGCACGGCGCACGGCACACGGCGGACGAGGGACAAAACATGACGACTATAAGGGTTAGATGACCTAAAAATAGCCAAATTGACCCCTTTTGGCCCCGCCCCTCAGGCCCCCAGGAGGTGAACCCGACTATTTGTACAATACAGAGGACTCCACATAATCGATTCACGGTTATTTGAATATTTCGGTTATTTGCATAAAATTCTGCGGTCCCAATTTTTTCCTTCTTTATCTTTGTTTTTCAACTCCGTGTATTTGAATAGACTTTTACGTGACCTCCGGTTATTTGAATAAAATATTTGTGAAATTCTATAAATAAAATCAAATATTTTTCAATTTTGCAATATATTTTTAGCAGAATTCGCCGATATATGTTTCAAGATACTTCGATTTTACTAGAAATCATCATGGTGACAGATTAACTTTATTGTATGGCTTGTTATTTTATGCATGAATCTGCAAAGGTATTCGACGCTGTTATGATTTATATCAGCAGCAGTAGATCATTAATTTTGTATAATCACTGACTCAAACATCTAATTAAAGCATTTGCACTTTCAAATATGTTTATTTATCAACGTAATGTACCTTAGTTCGCCATTGGTCGGAGATACCATGCTTCCTTACAAAAATCGTCATTCATGAGTAGTCTCGTTCAAGCAGAGTCTTGTTGACTACGACAGATATGTGCGTATCAAGCAACTTGTTGAGCGAGACATAAAAGCATGCAAAGTCGGTGTGCAATGACTACCGCAAGTTTCGTATGTAGGATACAAAAGATACTTGCTACATTGTTTCATTGCTACTTGAATATGAATTAATTTCTGAAATGTTATTAAGCTATTTGCCGAATCGATCAACAATACAGGAAGAATTCTCAAAACACAATTAGGTCCAGTGAACACATGGCTTCATCACCTGCCGCCATTTTCGAATTCATACACATGTGTCAAAACAACACTGCTAGGCCTAGTTGATCGTCACTTTGAAGTTTAATCACGATCGTAAGTTCATTTTGCCAGGCAAATGTACGTAAATTTGTTTATTAGTTAGGTTCAAATTGCAGACACAAATTGAATCCTGTTTAGTTATTGCATTTGATATCGATCGTTTAGCTGTTCCTCAAAAAGATTCACGTGTCGATCTAACGTAAACAAGAATCTAATATTTGAATATTTTTTTATATTAAACAATCAAAATTGATTTACAACTTCGAAAATAATTACTTGTTGTTCGTTTTAAGTGTAAATAATTAATGTATTTATCAAGTAAACAAAACTATATACATTTGCCTGTTCACATATATATGTACATATGTATGGGGTCAAACGGAGGTGCAAAATGCCATCTCCGCCTATTCGAATACTCCGCTTATTTGCATATTTTTTTCTGGAAAATGACTAATTCAAATAAACGGAATCCTCTGTATTCAGTCAGTACCGCATACGGATGCTACAAGTCAAATTTTTCGTGATGGACAGATGGAGGAGGGATGCCACTGTATCCCATAAGCTCACCTTGGTTCTTCGGACCAGGTAACAATACTGCTGGCAACAAGTGGGTACCCAGTGGTATCAAACCTGATGGCAACCAGTGGGTAACCAAAATTAACAAAACTGATGGCAACAAGTGGGTAACCAATAGTAACAAATCTGATGGCAACCAGTGGGTAACCAAAAGTAACAAAAATGCTGGCAACCAGTGGTAACCAATGGTAATATTACTGCTGGCCACCAGTGGTAACCAATAGTAACAAAACTGCTGGCAATCAGTGGTTACCAATGGTAACAATACTGCTGGCAACCGGTGGGTAACCAAAAGTAACGAAACTGCTGGCAACCAGTGAGTAACCAATAGTAACAAAACTGCTGGCAACCAATGGTAACAATACTGCTGGCAATCAGTCAGTAACCAATGGTTACAATACTGCTGGCAACAAGTCAGTAACCAATAGTAACAATACTGCTGGCAACAAGTCAGTAACCAATGGTAAAAATACTGCTGGCAGCCAGTCAGTACCCAATGGTAACAATACCGCTGGCAACCAGTGGTAACCAACAGTAACAATACCGCTGGCAACCAGTGGTAACCAACAGTAACATAACTGCTGGCAACCAGTGGGTAACCAACAGTAACAATACTGCTGGCAACCAGTGGTAACAAACAATAACAATACCTCTGGCAACCAGTGGTAACCAACAGTAACATAACTGCTGGCAACCAGTGGGTAACCAACAGTAACATTACTGCTGGCAACCAGTGGTAACCAACAGTAACATTACCGCTGGCAACCAGTGGTAACCAACAGTAACATAACTGCTGGCAACCAGTGGGTAACCAACAGTAACATTACTGCTGGCAACCAGTGGTAACCAACAATAACAATACCGCTGGCAACCGGTGTATAAATAAAAGTAACAAAACTGCTGGTAACCAATAGTAACAAAACTGCTGGCAACCAGTGATTATCAATGGTAACAATACTGCTGGCAACCAGTCAGTAACCAATGGTAACAATACTGTTGGCAACCAGTAGGTAAACAATGGTAACAATACTGCTGGCAATCAGTGGGTAACCAATGATAAAAATACTGCTGGCAACCAGTGGGTAACCAATGGTAACATTACTGCTGGCAACCAGGGTAACCAACAGTAACATTACTGCTGGCAACCAGTAGGTACCCAATGGTAAGAATACTGCTGGCAACCAGTGGTAACCAACAGTAACATTACTGCTGGCAAGCAGTGGGTACTAAATGGTACCAACAGTAACAACACTGCTGGCAACCAGTGGGTAACCAATGGTAACAACACTGCTGGCAACCAGTGGGTAACCAATGGTAAAAATACTGCTGGCAACCAGTGGTAACCAACAGTAACAACACTGCTGGCAACCAGTGGTAACCAACAGTAACAATACCACTGGCAACCAGTGGTAACCAACCGTAACATAACTGCTGGCAATCAGTGGGTATCCAACAGTAACATTACTGCTGGCAACCGGTGGTAACCAACAATAACAATACCGCTGGCAACCGGTGTGTAACCAAAAGTAACAAAACTGCTGGTAACCAATAGTAACAAAACTGCTGGCAACCAGTGATTATCAATGATAACAATACTGCTGGCAACCAGTCAGTAACCAATGGTAACAATACTGCTGGCAACCAGTAGGTAAACAATGGTAACAATACTGCTGGCAATCAGTGGGTAACCAATGATAAAAATACTGATGGCAACCAGTGGGTAACCAATGGTAACATTACTGCTGGCAACCAGGGTAACCAACAGTAACATTACTGCTGGCAACCAGTGGTAACCAACAGTAACATTACTGCTGGCAACCAGTGGGTACTCAATGGTACCAACAGTAACAACACTGCTGGCAATCAGTGGTAACCAACAGTAACAATACCACTGGCAACCAGTGGTAACCAACCGTAACATATTACTGCTGGCAACCAGTGGGGTACCAACAGTAACATTACTGCTGGCAACCGGTGGTAACCAACAATAACAATACCGCTGGCAACCGGTGTGTAACCAAAAGTAACAAAACTGCTGGTAACCAAATAGTAACAAAACTGCTGGCAACCAGTGATTATCAATGATAACAATACTGCTGGCAACCAGTCAGTAACCAATGGTAACAATACTGCTGGCAACCAGTAGGTAAACAATGGTAACAATACTGCTGGCAATCAGTGGGTAACCAATGATAAAAATACTGATGGCAACCAGTGGGTAACCAATGGTAACATTACTGCTGGCAACCAGGGTAACCAACAGTAACATTACTGCTGGCAACCAGTGGTAACCAACAGTAACATTACTGCTGGCAACCAGTGGGTACTCAATGGTACCAACAGTAACAACACTGCTGGCAACCAGTGGGTAACCAATGGTAACAACACAGCTGGCAACCAGTGGGTAACCAATGGTAAAAATACTGCTGGCAACCAGTGGTAACCAACAGTAACAACACTGCTGGCAACCAGTGAACCAATGGTAACTATACCAATAGAAAAGTCATATTTTGTTTCCATATATTCACAATCTAACACAATAATACAATGTATTTCAGGATTTACCTGCCCTGCTCCAGTAAGACCACATCAGTCCAGCCTCGCTCGGCCAGATGGTAGGCGATCGACGTCCCAAGGACGCCTCCACCACAGATGACCACTCTGGCAGTAGATGGCACCTTGACAGATTGACCATTGTCTTCAGTGACAGTGACCTCACTGTACTGCCTGCTGGTGGTGGTCCAGAGTCCCTGTTGGACAGATGACCTAAGGCCTCGCCCCACACCTCTCAGGATCCCAGTAACTAGCGACATTGTAATATCCTGTGAAATATTAAGAAGTATGAAGGTTTTTCTCTAAATTTTGACAGCATATTCATGATCATGTTATAACTAATAGCACTAAATTTAACTTCATTATGCAGAAAGTACAATGTTCTTAAGATTTATGCAGAAGCACATTCAGTACCTGAATCAACAAGTAGGTTGATATTTATGGTCATTGTAGGTCTCTGCTGGGTTTTTTTTCGTAGAATGAAAAACAGTACTTCGTCATTTCTCTGAACTTTAAATATTCTTTATGATGGAAAAACTTTTCAAGAAATGAAGGATCATGCTATATGTTCAATATCAGACCGCTTTATTTCCGGACAACTGAGAAATTTTACTCCAATAAATGCTGGCAACAATCAAGCATGAGGTCATCTGACTACCGTCATGGTAGCTATCTTCGATTTGAGATCAACCAGAGATGTCACAACACTTTGTCGGGACCATGTCAAGATCAAGTTTCAGCAAAATCACACCGATAGAACTTGAGAAGAAGTTAAAAATTTGTTTCCAAGATGGAGGCTGTGGTGGCCATCTTGGATTTCGGATCGACCCGAAAAATAGCAACACTATGTCGGGATCATTTCAGGATCATTTCAGGCAAGTTTCAGCCAAATGGCTCTGGTAGAACTGGACAAGAAATTCAAAATGTGAAAATTTTATGTACTGCGGACGGCGCATGGCGGACAACAACGGATGAAACATGATAACTATAGGTCAGACGACCTAATAATGCTCAAACATTTATTGTTTTATTTTCTATACAAATTATAGTAAACTTGACCACTTGCCGAAGGAAAATGAGAAACCTCAGGGCCATGACATTAACATTTTTTGTAAGATTGGAAAATGTAATGTTTTATGCAAACAACATACCTTTTGTATATAGATGTGCTCCCTCACTACAGGTATGGCATAACAGTTCAGCCTACCATGGACGACAGAACTTGACTCACAGGTACCTGAAACGCTGTACCAACATCAAGATCATCAGGATAAAAATACCCTGTAGTTAACATATTACAATCTCAGTGACATGATGACGGACATCTATGTAACAACGTATACAAATAACATTGAAATGTCCCCAGCTGCTACATTAATGTTCTCACCACATATTTTCCTATGCAAAATTAGGCCCATCAAACTTATTTCCCTATTAATAATAAGAGGCATTACTTCTACTTCATAATGACCACCTTCAAAAGGATGAAGATTAGGTCATATGGTGGTGTGCTCAATACCAAGGATTGAGTATAAAAGGATTTCAAAGTATAAACAAATGAAAAAAAAAAAAAAAAACGAGAGGCCCATGGGCCTTAAAGGCACACTATACGTAACTTTTCAGTTTTTTTGTAATCACAAACATATGCTATGATCGGACATTGTACCAATTACCTAGAATAAAGATGATAGATGTATATTTTAATATTAAACCTATGATATGGAGCAGTCAAAAATTGTCTTGTAAACAAACCTGCAATCTTCAAACAGTCGTCATTGTCGCACCGACAATAACCAAAGCGTTAGTATGTCTACACATTTACACGTTGATGCAGTATGCAATCCACTTGTTTCAATGTAAGTTTACTGAAAGTTATCCAGTTGGTAATTACGTTTATTGACTATTTAAACCTGATCTGTAGGTATGTGTTGAAATTTGTTAATATTTAATAATAGCTGTTTTTAATTATATTTGTCAGTCAAATCATTGAATCAAGTATCACGCTAATATACAAACATAAACATATGGACAGGCCGAGCCTATACTTATATTAAATGAGATAATACAAAGTACATGTAGCGTTATTGAGTAAGCCTACGTTGTAGGTATGCACGTATGTAGGTACATTTTAGATGTTTGTGACATTCAATTCTACTAGAAACATATGTGCATATTGTACAGTACATATTTCTGGTGCTAGCGCGTAATTTCAACCGCCGACTTTCATTCTCTGCAAACACATTTCATATTTAAAATTATTAGTTTCTTAATTAGAATCTAAATTGTAAAGAAACTCAAAGAATGATTTATAAACGAACAATCAATTAATTAAGTAATTAGTAATAAATGCATATTTTGTGTTTATAATATATCTTAATGATTTTAAAAGCCATATACCAGGAGTTTAAATCATTCTAAAGATGACAAGCTTCCAAATGGCTTGTAATCTGATCTTTATTACTGTTTGAAAATAATTCAAAATATATCAAACTTAATCAAATTTATCTACAACAATTAATTCAAATTAACTTTACAGTGTTCATTGTTATTTAATTCTGTATTTGAGTCTATGCCATAAAATTATCGAATATTTGAATATCATTTTGTAACATATTATTCTCATAATTGATGTTGTCCCTGGAGTCCAGAAATAAGCTACCTTGTGGCTTTACTGGTTACCTTCGGTAAATGTACAGAGTCTGTGACACATCATCATTATCATAGAACAATTTGAGTTATGTCCCAATTTTAAATCAATTATTTTTTTTTTTAATTTCCGTAAGTTTACAACTTATTGGAATAATGAAACATAACATATTTATATACAATCACATGAAAATTAGTACAATATCAAAGACAAGTTACAATACGGGGGTTTCCAAATCCCAAAACGACGTGGGTAAAGTACAATTTATCGTCGATTAGTCCCACCTTCCGGTGATTATGATGTCACGAAACTTACGTCAAATAACGACGTCATAATCACCGGAAGGTGGGACTAATCAACGGTAAATAGTACTTTATTTCACGTCATTTTGGGATCTCGAAACCCACGTATCTTGAAACCCACGTATTGGAATATGCATTAAAAGCTTTAAATTGTGTCTTATAGTATGATAGTCAAACCAAGTTTTATTCTGATTTCTAGATGCTAGTGAAATGTTATTGTAATTTTATACCCCACCATCAGTTATACAATGTATAGCCACTACTCTACATAACCACAGCAGTACATGGTGCATACCAAAGTATTTTATAACACCTTTATATACAGCCATTTGTAGTGAATTTACAAGTGTAAGTCAAGCTAATTAAAAGAGTAGGACATAAAATTGGTTAACTCAAGAAGGAAATTTTACTTGAACACAGACAAGTTATCCTACAGGGATCAACCAACTAAATAAAAAAAGACCTTCGAAATGGCCCCTGTGTATACAAGATTGAGCCCAGGATAGAATTTTAACCTGGCCGCTGATTGGCTGGCTAATTATGAATTTCAAAAGTAAAAATGTTTTCTGACAGGTAATTATTCCTAGATAACCATGATATGAATTTGGAAATTCATATTAAGATTTAGGTTCAAAATATCAACTTTGATAATGAATAGGTAAAAGCATTAGAATTTCAGGATTTTTTAGTGCAAAATGCGCCTGATTTCAATAAAGCTACCCTGGTTGGAGTTTGAGCAGAAGGACCCAAACTTTTTTTTCCATTTAGTATTATATGAGAACCTAGACTTTAATTATAGAACACAACAGCTAACTAATATTCCTTTGTTTTAATAATACAGTACAAAACTTTAACAAAGTTTAACACTGTGGTCTATGTAAAATCATTTAGTTGGTTGCTCTCTATAGCGAACGCAACCGGAAGTATAAGAGTCAGTCACTGGAGCCGAGTGAGTCCATAGATACAAAGGTAAGTCGCCAAGTTTTAGAATAATACGTGTCACTGTGACTATGCATGCAGTTTATTTAGAATTGGCCAGTAAGTTAATGGTACATATAACGTAGATTCAGGTAATTAGCACGGCTATAAACGTGTGACATGTGCGGTTAACATCAGATGGGTACGATCACATGGGTGCGCGGTGCATGGTCTCCTCAGTTGTCAGAATTTAGTTCACGGAACTGTATGCATGTTCCGGTTTAGGTGAACCAGGAATTAGCGGTCAAATCAAGAGGGAGGGGGGGGGGGGGGGATTCAGTCGTCTCTGCCATATTGGAGTGCCGAAAGCCATAAAGGTATAAAACATACGTTACAGCTTACACATTTGAAATTGGTAACATTAAGGGGAGACAATTACATTGTATTACATAATGTCTAGTTTGGGTGTGGTATTTATACCTGCCAGGTATAATTGGTGGGAAGGGGGGGAGGGGGGGGGCGGTTGGGGGGATGTTCATCTCAGGTAAGCCAATTTAACTATAATTGTACTGGTTAATTGTAATATTAGGGCTAATAAGTTTATTAAAAGTATGCATTTTATGTTATAATGATAAAAATATCATTTTGTGAATATTTTTTCTGTTAATGAAACATATTAATGGTGTTTCAGGGTCATTCAAGATTTCCGGAAATATACGTTGGTTGCACAGATTCCAGTCACGGACAAAGACATGCATCTTTTGTGCTCATTACAGGTTTGATCTTTGTTTAATTTGTTTATTTTAAACAGAAAGGCTCTAGAACCATGTTCCTGGTAAATTTAAAATATGTAAAAGGTTTGGTATATCTGGTTTTCTTCCAAAATCTTGACATTTTCTATATTATAGGGGTACCTGATTATGTAATGGATTATCTCCCCTTGGCTGGGGACTTTTCCTGTTTTTTTCATTATATTCAGAAAGTTTAATGATGTAACCAATAATTAACTTAAACAACATTAATACTATTTCAATATTTAATACATAATTTGCAATTAATCAACACAGTGTGTAAGTTCAATATTTCATGTTTTCAGAATTACTCCGCGGGTGACTGTCCGAAGGTGAAGCCCTGTCCTGGACAAACCACTTGACCGATTAAGTTCATATTACAGATTTGACATACAGCCGACATACACTTTACATCATAGGTGAGTATTGGAATTTCAATTTCTGCTATAGGGATCAACCAACTAAATAAAAAAAAGACCTTCGAAATGGCCCCTGTGTATACAAGATTGAGCCCATCTGAGGATAGAATTTTAACCCGGCCGCTGATTGGCTGGCTAATTATGAATTTCAAAAGTAAAAATGTTTTCTGACAGGTAATTATTCCTAGATAACCATGATATGAATTTGGAAATTCATATTAAGATTTAGGTTCAAAATATCAACTTTGATAATGAATAGGTAAAAGCATTAGAATTTCAGGATTTTTTAGTGCAAAATGCGCCTGATTTCAATAAAGCTACCCTGGTTGGAGTTTGAGCAGAAGGACCCAAACTTTTTTTTCCATTTAGTATTATATGAGAACCTAGACTTTAATTATAGAACACAACAGCTAACTAATATTCCTTTGTTTTAATAATGCAGTACAAAACTTTAACAAAGTTTAACACTGTGGTCTATGTAAAATCATTTAGTTGGTTGCTCTCTACAGCACAAAGACTCCAAATTCTCGAGTTCCTCAATAACAATACAATCTTCATATCACAAGCAACCGAGAACAGATTTGATATCAAGAACATTATACAAAACCTGCTGACTCGGTGGTTTCATAATTCATATACATGAACAGTGCACTTAAATACAATGACCTGTACAAATATTTCATATGCACCAGTAGCATTATGTTAACTACTGGCCTTGTATACTCACCTGTTTTAGTGTTTTTTAACAACATTAAGTCTTTTTATATTGGACTAATTTTATAATCCAAGAGATATTTATAATGTCATGTTAAATGTCTGCAAATTATAACGATAGCTTATTAAAATCTTTGGGGTTGTTTTTTTTTGGAAATTCTGCTAATCTCAACAATAAGTAATTATTTACTAACTTTCTTTTTAATGATTTCTTCCTTTAAACGGCCAGTTCTGATACTCATGCTAGATACCCATTGTAGAATATGTCCATTATTAAACTGCACAGTCTTTGATGTGACATTGACACCTAGCTATCATGGCATTACCTAGTTTAGCCATGCATGTTGTAGCATGCATGATGCCACTAAAGACTATAAAGACCTATTTGTATAGTCAAAGTTGTCATAGCAATCAACTATTCCCCTATATTATTGTAAAATTATAAATAAATTGTTAAGATGTTTCACCGCTGACAAATGGTATTTGTTCTTTATCAAAAACAGGAGCAGACAAATTAATGTTTTTCTACAGTTACAAAATTTACTTACTTTCAACCATTACCACCATTGAAAAGTTTGAGCTTCTAATTTTACCTCAGGATGAAAATATCAAGGTCATTAATTTGAACAAACTTGGAAGCCCTTTATCCCAGCATGCCACATGCTCAATATCAGGTTCCTAGCCCTCTTTGTTATTAAGGAGAAGTCGTTTAAAGACCTATTTGATCCCTGTGACCTGGAATGAAAGTCAAGGTCATTCATTTGAACAAACTTTGTAGCGCTTCATCCCAACATGTCACATGCCCATGTTGTTTAAAGATTTTTACCTATTTGACCCCTGTGACCTTGAATGAAGGTCAAGCTCATTTATCTGAACAAACTTGGTAGTCGTTTATTCCAGCATGCCACATGCCCAATATCAGGTCTCTAGCCCCTCTTGGTTATTAAGGAGAAGTTGTTTAAAGATTTTAGCCTATTTGACCCCTGTGACCTTGAATGACGGTCAAGGTCATTCATTTGAACAAACTTGGTAGCCCTTGATCCCAGCATGCCACAGGCCCAATATCAGGTCCCTAGGCCTCTTGCTTATTAAGAAGAAGTTGTTTAAAGATTTTAGCCTATCTGACCCTTTGACCTTTGAATGAAGGTCAAGGTCATTCATTCGAACAAACTTGATAGCCCTTGATCCCAGCTTGTCGCAGGCCCAATATCAGATCCCTAGACTGTTTGGGTATAAAGAAGAAGTCTTTTAAAGATTTTAGCCTATTTGACCCCTGTGACCTAGAATGAAAGTCAAGGTCATTCATTTGAACAAGCTTTGTAGCGCTTCATCCCAACATGTCACATGCCAAATATCAGGTCTCTAGCCATCTTGGTTATTAAAAGATGTCATTTAATGATTTTTACCTATTTGATCCCTGTGACCTTGAATGAAGGTCAAGGTCATTCATTTGAACAAACTTGGAAGCCCTTTATCCCATCATGCCACATGCTCAATATCAGGTTCCTAGCCCTCTTGGTTATTAAGGAGAAGTCGTTTAAAGATTTTAGCCTATTTGACCCCTGTGACCTGGAATGAAAGTCAAGGTCATTCATTTGAACAAACTTTGTAGCGCTTCATCCCAACATGTCACATGCCCATGTTGTTTAAAGATTTTTACCTATTTGACCCCTGTGACCTTGAATGAAGGTCAAGCTCATTCATTTGAACAAACTTGGAAGCCCTTTATTCCAGCATGCCACATGCCCAATATCAGGTCTCTAGCCCTCATGGTTATTAAGGAGAAGTCATTTAATGTTTTTAGCCTATTTGACCCCTGTGACCTTGAATCAAGGTCAAGGTCATTCATTTGGAAAAAAGGTGGTAGTCCTTGATCCCAGCATGCCACAGACCCAATATCAGGTCCCTAGGCCTCTTGCTTATTAAGAAGAAGTTGTTTAAAGATTTTTGCCTATCTGACCCTTTGACCTTGATTGAAGGTCAAGGTCATTCATTCGAACAAACTTGGTAGCCCTTGATCCCAACATGCGATAGGCCCAATATCAGGTCCCTAGACTGTTTGGGTATGAAGAAGAAGTCTTTTAAAGATTTTAGCCTATTTGACCCCTGTGACCTTGAATGGAAGTCAAGGTCATTCATTTAAACAAACTTTGTAGTGCTTCATCCCAGGATGTCACATGCCCAATATCAGGTTTCTAGCCCTCTTGGTTATTAAGAAGAAGTTGTTTAAAGTTTTTAGCCTATTTGACCCCTGTGACCTTGAATAAAGGTTAAGGTCATTCATTTGAACAAACTTGATAGTCCTTGATCCCAGCATGCCTCAGGCCTAATATCAGGTTCCTAGGCCTCTTGGTAATTAAAAAGAAGTCGTTTAAAGAGTTTGGCCTATATGACCCCTGTGACCTTGAATGAAAGTCAAGGTCATTCATTTGAACAAACTTGGTAGCCCTCTATCCTAGCATGCCACATGCTCAATATAAGGTCTCCAGCCCTCTTGGTTATTAAGGAGAAGTCATTTAAAGATTTTAGCCTATTTGACCCCTGTGACCTTGAATGAAGGTCAAGGTCATTCATTTGAACAAACTTGGTAGCCCTTGATCCCAGCATGCCACAGGCCCAATATCAGGTCCCTAGGCTGTTTGGTTATTAAGAAGAAGTCTATATAGATTTTAGCCTATTTGACCCCTGTGACCTTGAATAAAGCTTAAGGTCATTCATTTGAACAAACTTGATAGTCCTTGACCCCAGCATGCCTCAGGCCTAATATCAGGTTCCTAGGCCTCTTGGTAATTAAAAAGAAGTCGTTTAAAGATTTTGGCCTATATGACCCCTGTGACCTTGAATGAAAGTCAAGGTCATTCATTTGAACAAACTTGGTAGCCCTCTATCCTAGCATGCCACATGCTCAATATAAGGTCTCTAGCCCTCTTGGTTATTAAGGAGAAGTCGTTTAAAGATTTTAGTCTATTTGACCCCTGTGACCTTGAATCAAGGTCAAGGTCATTCATTTGAACAAACTTGGTAGCCCTTGATCTCAGCATGCCACAGGCCCAATATCAGGTCCCTAGGCTGTTTGGTTATTAAGAAGAAGTCGTTTAAAGATTTTAGCCTATTTGACCCCTGTGACCTTGAATGAAGGTCAAGGTCAGTTATTTGAACAACTTCGTAGCCCTTGATCCCAGCATGCCACATGTCTAATATCAGGTCCCTAGGCCTCTTGGTTATTAAGAAGAAGTTGTTTAAATGTTTTAGCCTTTTTGACCCCTGTGACCTTGAATGAAGGTCAAGGTCATTCATCTGAACAAACTTGGTAGCCCTCTATGCCAGTATGTCTAATAGGCCTAATATCAGATTCCTAGGCCTCTTGGTTATTAAAAAGAAGTCGTTTAAAGATTTTAGCCTATATGACCCCTATGACCTTGAATGAAGGTCAAGGTCATTCATTTGAACAAGCTTGGTAGTCCTTTATCCCAGCTTGTTACATGCCAAATATCGAGTCTCTAGGCCTCTTGGTTATGAAGCAGAAGTCTTAACAATATATTTCAGCCTACTTGACCCCTGTGACCTGGAATGAAGGTCAAGGTCATTCATTTGAACAAACTTGGTACCCCTTCATCCCAGCATGTTACAGGCCCAATTTCAGGTCTCTAGACCTCTTAGTTATTTAGAAGAAGTCTGTTAAAGATTTTCACCTACTTGACCCCTGTGACCTTGAATGAAGGTCAAGGTCATTCATTTGAACAAACTTAGTAGCCCTTCATCCCAGCATGCTATAAGTCAAAGTTCAGGACTCTAGGTCTCCAAGTTTTGGAGAAGAAGTTATTTAAATGGAAAAGTTGACGCCGGACGGCCAGACGGCTGGACGACGGACGGACGACGGACGCTGCACCATAGCATAAGCTCACATGCCCTTCGGGCAGGTGAGCTAAAAATAAACTGAAGTCTTATTCGGAAGTAAGATGTGTAAAATAATGTCCGCTGAAAGTGACTATTAAACTTGGCTGAGCTCTTAAGGCATTTAACTTCGATACTAACTTTTAAGAAAATCTGTTTAAATTTGTTACAATTATTGCACAGGAAATGGCAGAAAATGACGTTTTTAGTACATCAAAGAGTGATAACTCCACTACATAATGTCGGCCAAAAGTGGGAATCGAACTTGGCCAAGCCCTTAAGGCATTTGACCTTGTTACCAAGTTTGAAGAAAATCAGTTAATATTTATTAGTTATTGCAGGGAAATGGCAGAAAATGATTTTTTTTATTAAATCAAAGGGCCATAACTCTGCTAAATAAGGTTCGTCACAAGTGGCGATCAAACTTGTCCAAGCCCTTAAGACATTTAAGTTTGTTACCAAGTTTGAAGAAAATCGGTTAATATTTATTACAGTTATTGTACGGAAGTGACAGAAAATGACTTTTTTTTATTAAATCAAAGGGCCATAACTCTGCTAATTAAGATCTGCCAAAAGTGGCGATCAAACTTGGCTAAGCCCTTAAGGCATTTAACTTTGTTACCAAGTTTTAACAATATTAGTTTTAACATTTGTTAGTTATTACACAGAAACTGCAGAAAAATTACATTTGTAGTAAATTAAAGGGCCATAACTCTGATAAATAACATCCGCTGAAAGAGTTGATCAAACCTTGCCAGGCACTTAAGACACTCAACCTTGTAACCAAGTTTGAAGAAAATTGGTTTATATTTATGTCAGTTATTGTATAGAAGTGGCAGAAACTGACTTTTTTTTATTTAAGCAAAGGGCCATAACTCCGCTAAATAAAGTTCGTTGAAACTTGCGATCGAACTTGGCTGAGTCGCTAAGGCATTTAACCTTGTTTTAAGTTTGAAGAAAATCGGTTTACATTTGTTACACTTATTGCACGGAAATGGCAGAAAATGACGTTTTTAATTCAAAGTGCCATAACTCTGCTAAATAAGGTACATCGACAGTCGAGATTGAACTTGACCGAGCCCTTGTCACCAAGTTTGAAGAAAATCGGTTTACATTTGTTACAGTCATTGCACGGAAACAAAGTGTTACAGACAGACGGACAGACAGACAGACAAACAGACGGACAAACCCAAATTAATATCCCCCGTTTTGGACGTTTCGGAGAAAGCAGGGGATAATAAAGTACACTTTCATTTCTAATATAAGCCAGTTATTTTGCCTTTGTCTATGAGCTCAAGTAACTCTACTAATGTGCATTCAACCATGAAAAATCCAAGATAGACAATGGCAACATAGAATTACCTTTGCCTGTGTTATATGTGATGAATAGCATTCATGAAAGGAATGCACGAAGCATGCTTTTGGGTTGGACTATCTGTAAATTCACTTTCACCATGTCCACCGACAGTGATGGAGGGATATTACTTTATTAATTTAAACGATTTATTAAGGTAGCTTTAGTGACATTTATTACTAAAAGGATATTTCTTTCCAATGTCAGATGCGGTAAAGAAATGATATATGAAACTAGACTTGCTATTTAGGCGTTTGTTTGAAAGCGTCTTGCTAAAATGATCGCATATAACTGTCAGTGATTTCCAAGCTACTTCAAAACAGTCTGTGCCCCCAGAACTTTCATTGAATTCAGAGGATTTAAAATCTCAACCTCTCTAGGGACAATCTTGGATTTATTTATATCATGTACAATTTCATTCAACAAGCCAAATGGAATTTAGGTGAAATTCTGAAATATTGTTGAAACAATATCAAAATAAGTGTAAAACTACAGTGTAGATGATTTGGAAATTTAAAATCAAAGTGGTGTACAAAAACAACAAGGTTTCAGAAAGTGAAAAAAAATGGTGAATTCATAATAAGGAGGAAAACTCGATCTGGGATATATACAAAAATTTTGTGGATGCATGTGTTTAATTCTGCATCAATAGAGAATTAAATTCTTTTCATATTCATGGTGTGGGATTTTTCGTAATTTGGATTAAAAAATAATTGAATATTCCGGCAGGGTGTGTGTTGTGTGTTAACATAATCATGGGATTATGCCTGGAGACATATACTCACCCGTATTGTGTAACTCCCACAAGTTACCTTTTACTGTCTTATAAGTGACTGTCTTATAGTAAAGTCACATATAAGACAGTAAAAGGTAACATATAGGACAGTTACAGGTAATGGTCCGATAATCCGGGAGAATAGATGACATCACAACTATTTTTTAAGGATTAGTTTGAGAGAAATGGTTTGTGATGATTTAGGATGAATGATCGCTTTTGGTGATATACTTCAGGTTCCTAGTGTTTTGGGTTTTTGTTAATACATAGAGTAGTTTAATACTTTGTAAACACTTATATAAAGTGTTGTGTTCTGGGGCTAAAGTGTGACATAACTTATATAACAGGTCATTCTGAAGTAAAAATATTTCTATTCTATCAAAATGTTCTTTGATCTAGACATGGGTAATTGTCTTAAAATTAGTTGTTGTTGACATATATATAGCTGCTTGGCATTGTATTTTTTTTAAACTGTTCAAGTTGGTTTGTGCAAAGTCCTACATAAAAGTCAAGAGCAATATTCAAGCTTGGGTCATATATGTACAAGTGCTTATTTGTATGTATAATCTTTTATGTGTGGTGTTCAATTTGTTATTAGAATGCATTTGAAGAACTCTAGTGATCTGTTTGTATTTGTAGTGATATTGGTTACCAGGCTATGTGTATGCACCCTCAGAAATCCAGTGTCTAAACTCCACTACGCTCTGTTTATATAGACCGTAGGCTGATTACCGTGGGTAAATGACGATGATGTGCATGTCCCATTTTAGGTTATTATATAGTGTTAGGCCTAAATATGTACATGATTCTATTTGTTACAGTTTGTGAATGTGGAAAGCGTATTGTATAGGCCAGCTATGTATAGTTGGGATAGGTATACAGTGTTTTTCCTGCCTATATATTTGGGGCCGAAATAAGGCCCCATTCCCAATTGTATTTCTTGTTATTTTTTCCCAAATCTATGTCTAAATTTCCCAAATCAGTGAGTTGACGCATATTTTGTGAGACGAAACTAAAAAAATCCCGAAATCCCAAGTCTGAACGTCGTATTTTAGTATCCATTCTTACACTTGATTCTTAGAGAAGCATAATTGTCTATTTTTACCTTTTCCAAAATTTCAATAAACACCGTTTCAATTTTTCATTTCCTACTTTTATCGTACAAAATTTCCCAATTTTCACCAGGTGGCAATTTCCCAAAATACCCAGGAAAAACACTGGTATATGTTATGTGTGTGTACATGAAAGCATGTGATTGCCTTGTTATGTCTTGAATTGTCCATATTGTAGTGTATATGAAATGTACCAAGTGAGCATCCTTAATGGATCATTGGGTGGTGTAGTGGTTAATCTAGCCGGCCTGATCCACAAGTGTTTTCTCGTAGCACTCCGCCCCTCTCGCTCTAAGACCCCTCGCGCGCTTATATCCAGGTCATATTGAAAGTGATTTGTATAAGTTGTATAACTTGCTTTGCAATTGATAATAATGATAGACTCTTCCATATGAAGATATGAAGAACAGGGATAATCTACCAGAGAGTCACAAAATGTTGTAAAACCTAATGCTTGCCGATTTTACCAATTTTATTACTATAACTTTCTGCCATTTTGAAAAGAAAACGCGACTGCAAATCAATTCTCCATACATGAAAATATGCGTGATATTTTCAATAGTAATAGTAATTTTGTTGACACTGTAACATTAAAAGGCTTTATTGCTTGAGTAGCCATGCAATACATCTTCAGGAGACATGCTATCATTTATTTTATAATATGTCAATGCATGCTCACAAGTTATGTAATAAAGAAGACTGATGGTGATGTACCTTCAATGGTGTCTGGACATTATGTTATGTCTGGGGTTGGATCCCATTAACAGTACAGTATGGTGCTACACATGTAAAAGGAGCTGGTCGGTTTTGGTTTGTATGTCAGTGTTACAACCTCTGTGACTCGGCTGAGAGAGCAGGTTTTTTTATTTGTTTTTGTTTTTTTTTTTTTTTTTTGCTGTTGCTATATTCCTGGTCGTGACACTCGACATGTATTTCCCCCTGTTCTTCTACATCCATAATGCATGTAATAAATATACAGGGAGTAATACAGGGAGTCCAAACACTGGCGACAGAACCTGGTTAGGCTTAAAAAAAAAATATGTATGTTTCAAGTACCCCTACCTACCCTAGTTTTTACTTCCGATCCTAGCTATTTTATCACACTTTTTCAAAACAAAAATGTTGTGTGTGAAGTTGTAAACTTAGATTTTTACGCATGCTTTAAGTTTATCCAGATAAAGTTCAATTTCGAATACGGTAATGAGAAATTAAAAAATTCTAGCTAGCCTAAAGCCTGAATGACAAATTACATGTATTATTAAATTACTTTGTACTGTAGTGATAAAGCCACTCAACTTCTACCCTACCCCTCCTAAAAAAACCACTATAGACTAATTTATAGAGAATATTAGACAATATTGGGTCTTTGACTTACTAGCGTGCAAAATGCCTATATGGTTCGTGCGCGCGAATTACAGTAGGAGACTGACATTCTGGTGGCTCATAACATCCAACATACCCGGAATATCAACATGACAGTCATGGCTTTCAGTTCAATTCATATAAAAATGTCTTAAACACTTACTAAATCCAATGAAGTATGGAATTAAGAGTTTTTTAACGGGCGAAAGTCGGAATCCTCTTCTGCTCTTTCACGGACTTTTTTTCTGTCTGCTACAAAAAGCCCCTTACAATATTGTAAATAAAACAATAAATATTTTGGTGTAATGTGCACTTGTCTCAAGTTTGACACTGTTCTATATATACCATTTACTGAAAAAAATATTTATTAGAATTTCTTTATTATAAAAATAATATTCCTTGAAAGAGCTGTTATTTTTAACGATCTAGGGGACGACCCTGATATTCTACTTTCACTTTTGACAAGCCAGATTACCTCCTCGAGGTCAAAGCAGACGATCTTGACTCAACAAAAGTCATCATGTTGAAATTTTTGGTGAGATATCACATTGATTTCATTCTTAGCGTTTAACCAAAAGGCCATGTTAGCTACATGTACCATATATGTTTTATATTTTAGACATTTAATATCTTATAAATACATGCGGGTAACAGTAACATTTTGAGCATTATTTCTGCATTATGTACATGTATTTACAATGTACATGTAGGTATAATACTGTACTCATAAATCTATTTTCTTATGTTACACTCTGAATTACATGTGTTTGATGAAAACGATTCATTAGACCTTAAACATGTGTTGTTTTCAGAATAAACCTTAAAAATCTGTTTTTATTGTTATTTATAAACAGTCCAAGAGTAGTCTTTGAAATTTCATATACTTGCAATAAAACATTCAATTTTTATATACATTATATTAACAAATTTTATTATAATCAGACTAATAGAATTGTACATGCACAGGCATTTGGTTCTATAAAATGCTGTGACACCATACGTATTACATCATAAAGAGAAAAAATATCTAAGTCAATACATTACCGCTTGTTTCGATGTATACACTTCATAAATGGATATCTACATACCTGTGCATATCAAAAGATGTTTCAATTCCTGTCCGTTAATGAATACGACAAGAAAATCATAATGTTTGGAGAATTTATATCTGAACAGAATGAGTTTTGCATAAAGAGAGTTTTGTCAACAAATATTTAACCTTTTTTCTGCCATCTTGCGCCGGTATCAGCCGGTGAATCAAAACCGGTGATTAAGCGTACACCGGTTGCGCCGAATCTAGAGACTAAGCCGCCTCGCCGGGTTGCCGGCAGCTTGACAAATTGAGCAGGGGTATTGGCTGACAGTACACCGGCTCAAAACCCGAGTGGCCACCTGTACCGACACTATGTGGCACTAGTGGGAATTAGTGGAACAAAGGTCACTAGGTTAACAGGTTATTTCCCAGGATTCTATCAAATAATTTTGATGTGTTTTTCAATGAAACAATCAACAATGAAGTTTATATGAGTGCATTTCATAAGCCCATTCATACAGTAATTAAATATTACCTCATTTAAGAGGGAATTTACCAAGGATATTATTATCGATGTATTTTTTGCTGAAAAAAAAACGTGCTGAAAAAGCAACCACTTCCGAGATGCATTAATACATCATTCGGCCCCGACCTGGTGATGAATTAATGCATCATTTGGCACAGGCCTGGTGATGCATCAATGCATCATTCGGCCCAGGCTTGGTGATGCTTTTATGCATCTATCTACATCTATATTGTACTGACCGCCTTCATCAAGCTGAAGTTTATGTGAATTGGAGTGATTGTTAAAAAAAAAAGTTTAATAGGCAGAAAGGATTGCTGATTTGAAGGCTGTAGTTGAAGGGTTTGAGAGATTTTGTGGTTGTATCATCAGGGCTTAAAGATATCTCTATTTAAAATAAAGATATCTCAATTACAGTTAAAGATATCTTTTTTAAATAGAGATATCTATATAAGTTACAGATATCTTTAATTAAATAGGAGATATATTCATTTTTAAATAGACATCTTCATTTCAATAGGTGACTGACTCACTGATAGTTATTCCACTAACCAAGATCCTTTACAAAATTGTTAATTTTATGACATATTTTATTTTTGTTTAATTTTCTCATAGCAGATATAGTAATCAATTCGACCTTCTGTAAATGTTTCCCTAATATATGTATACAAACTGTATGTTGGATTCCTGTAAATAAACTCCTGGTTTATCTAACATGTTTATACAACCTTACAACTATATACAAAATGTATAATGTCTTCTTCATCTTGCAGGCATCCTTTGCCCTTGGTGTGTATGCTGGTATATATATAGACCAGAACTATAAGGTAGGTGTATAGACATACTGCTCAATGTTTCTGGTGATAAGGCAGTATCAATCCCTCAGTATAACTTTATTAAGACTGACTGCTTAATGTTTCTGGTGATAAGGCAGTATCAATCCCTCAGTATAACTTTATTAAGACTGACTGCTTAATGTTTCTGGTGATAAGGCAGTATCAATCCCTCAGTATAACTTTATTAAGACTGACTGCTTAATGTTTCTGGTGATAAGGCAGTATCAATCCATCAGTATAGCTGTATGAAGACTGACTGCTTAATGTTTCTGGTGATAAGGCAGTATCAATTCAATAGTATAACTGTATAAAGACTGACTGCTCAATGTTTCTGGTGATAAGGCAGTATCAATCCATCAGTATAACTGTATAAAGACATACTGGTCAATGTTTCTGATGATAAGGCAGTATCAATCCATCAGTATAGCTGTATGAAGACTGACTGCTCAATGTTTCTGGTGATAAGGCAGTATCAATCCCTCAGTATAACTGTATAAAGACTGACTGCTCAATGTTTCTGGTGATAAGGCAGTATCAATCCATCAGTATAACTGTATAAAGACTGACTGGTCAATGTTTCTGGTGATAAGGCAGTATCAATCCATCAGTATAGCTGTATAAAGACTGACTGCTCAATGTTTCTGGTGATAAAGCAGTATCAATCCCTCAGTATAACTGTATAAAGACTGACTGGTCAATGTTTCTGGTGATAAGGCAGTATCAATCCCTCAGTATAACTGTATAAAGACTGACTGGTCAATGTTTCTGGTGATAAGGCAGTATCAATCCCTCAGTATAGCTGTATAAAGACTGACTGGTCAATGTTTCTGGTGATAAGGCAGTATCAATCCCTCAGTATAACTGTATAAAGACTGACTGGTCAATGTTTCTGGTGATAAGGCAGTATCAATCCCTCAGTATAGCTGTATAAAGACTGACTGGTCAATGTTTCTGGTGATAAGGCAGTATCAATCCCTCAGTATAACTGTATTAAGACATACTGCTCAATGTTTCTGGTGATAAGGCAGTATCAATCCCTCAGTATAACTGTATAAAGACTGACTGGTCAATGTTTCTGGTGATAAGGCAGTATCAATCCCTCAGTATAACTGTATAAAGACTGAAAGACTGACTGGTCAATGTTTCTGGTGATAAGGCAGTATCAATCCCTCAGTATAACTGTATAAAGACTGACTGGTCAATGTTTCTGGTGATAAGGCAGTATCAATCCCTCAGTATAACTGTATAAAGTCTGACTGGTCAATGTTTCTGGTGATAAGGCAGTATCAATCCCTCAGTATAACTGTATAAAGACTGACTGGTCAATGTTTCTGGTGATAAGACAGTATCAATCCCTCAGTATAACTGTATAAAGACTGACTGCTCAATGTTTCTGGTGATAAGGCAGTATCAATCCCTCAGTATAACTGTATAAAGACTGACTGGTCAATGTTTCTGGTGATAAGGCAGTATCAATCCCTCAGTATAACTGTATAAAGACTGACTGGTCAATGTTTCTGGTGATAAGACAGTATCAATCCCTCAGTATAACTGTATAAAGACTGACTGGTCAATGTTTCTGGTGATAAGGCAGTATCAATCCCTCAGTATAACTGTATAAAGACTGACTGGTCAATGTTTCTGGTGATAAGGCAGTATCAATCCCTCAGTATAACTGTATTAAGACATACTGCTCAATGTTTCTGGTGATAAGGCAGTATCAATCCCTCAGTATAACTGTATAAAGACTGACTGGTCAATGTTTCTGGTGGATAAGGCAGTATCAATCCCTCAGTATAACTGTATAAAGACTGACTGGTCAATGTTTCTGGTGATAAGCAGTATCAATCCTCAGTATAACTGTATAAGTGACTGTCAGTAAGCAGTATCCCTCAGTATAACTGTATAAAGACTGACTGCTCAATGTTTCTGGTGATAAGGCAGTTATATCAATCCTCAGTATAACAGTATAATCCTCATAACTGATAAGCTGACTGCTCAATGTTTCTGGTGATAAGGCAGTATCAATCCCTCAGTATAACTGTATAAAGACTGACTGGTCAATGTTTCTGGTGATAAGGCAGTATCAATCCCTCAGTATAACTGTATAAAGACTGACTGCTCAATGTTTCTGGTGATAAGGCAGTATCAATCCATCAGTATAGCTGTATAAAGACTGACTGCTCAATGTTTCTGGTGATAAGGCAGTATCAATCCATCAGTATAGCTGTATAAAGACTGACTGCTCAATGTTTCTGGTGATAAGGCAGTATCAATCCCATCAGTATAACTGTATAAAGACTGACTGGTCAATGTTTCTGGTGATAAGACAGTATCAATCCTCAGTATACT
Organism: Argopecten irradians; assembly: GCF_041381155.1. Lineage (NCBI taxonomy): Eukaryota > Metazoa > Mollusca > Bivalvia > Pectinida > Pectinidae > Argopecten > Argopecten irradians. Next base: position 60,271,029 of record NC_091135.1, read on the forward strand.
GTATAAGCTGATGGTCAATGTTTCTGGTGATAAGCAGTATCAATCCTCAGTATAACTGTATAAAGACTGACTGGTCAATGTTTCTGGTGATAAAACAGTATCAATCCCTCAGTATAACTGTATAAAGACTGACTGCTCAATGTTTCTGGTGATAAGATAGCAGTATCAATCCCTCAGTATAACTGTATAAAGACTGACTGTCAATGTTTCTGGTGATAAGGCAGTATCAATCCCTCAGTATAACTGTATAAAGACTGACTGGTCAATGTTTCTGGTGATAAGACAGTATCAATCCCTCAGTATAGCTGTATTAAGACAAACTGCTCAATGTTTCTGGTGATAAGGCAGTATCAATCCCTCAGTATAACTGTATAAAGACTGACTGGTCAATGTTTCTGGTGATAAGGCAGTATCAATCCCTCAGTATAACTGTATAAAGACTGACTGGTCAATGTTTCTGGTGATAAGACAGTATCAATCCCTCAGTATAACTGTATAAAGACTGACTGGTCAATGTTTCTGGTGATAAGGCAGTATCAATCCCTCAGTATAACTGTATAAAGACTGACTGGTCAATGTTTCTGGTGATAAGGCAGTATCAATCCCTCAGTATAACTGTATAAAGACTGACTGGTCAATGTTTCTGGTGATAAGGCAGTATCAATCCCTCAGTATACTGTATAAAGACTGACTGGTCAATGTTTCTGGTGATAAGACAGTATCAATCCCTCAGTATAACTGTATAAAGACTGACTGGTCAATGTTTCTGGTGATAAGGCAGTATCAATCCCTCAGTATAACTGTATTAAGACATACTGCTCAATGTTTCTGGTGATAAGGCAGTATCAATCCCTCAGTATAACTGTATTAAGACATACTGCTCAATGTTTCTGGTGATAAGGCAGTATCAATCCCTCAGTATAACTGTATAAAGACATACTGCTCAATGTTTCTGGTGATAAGGCAGTATCAATCCCTCAGTATAACTGTATTAAGACATACTGCTCAATGTTTCTGGTGATAAGGCAGTATCAATCCCTCAGTATAGCTGTATTAAGACATACTGCTCAATGTTTCTGGTGATAAGGCAGTATCAATCCCTCAGTATAACTGTATTAAGACTGACTGCTCAATGTTTCTGGTGATAAGGCAGTATCAATCCCTCAGTATAACTGTATAAAGACTGACTGGTCAATGTTTCTGGTGATAAGGCAGTATCAATCCTCAGTATCTGTATAAGTACTACTGTCAATGTTTCTGTGATAAGCAGTATCAATCCCTCAGTATACTGTATTAAGACTGACTGGTCAATGTTTCTGGTGATAAGGCAGTATCAATCCCTCAGTATAACTGTATAAAGACTGACTGGTCAATGTTTCTGGTGATAAGGCAGTATCAATCCCTCAGTTAAACTGTATAAAGACTGACTGTCAATGTTTCTGGTGATAAGGCAGTATCAATCCCTCAGTATAACTGTATAAGACTACTGTCAATGTTTCTGGTGATAATCAGATATCAATCCTCAGTATAACTGTATAAAGACTGACTGGTCAATGTTTCTGGTGATAAGACAGTATCAATCCATCAGTATAGCTGTATTAAGACTGACTGCTCAATGTTTCTGGTGATAAGGCAGTATCAATCCCTCAGTATAACTGTATTAAGACTGACTGCTCAATGTTTCTGGTGATAAGGCAGTATCAATCCCTCAGTATAACTGTATAAAGACTGACTGGTCAATGTTTCTGGTGATAAGGCAGTATCAATCCCTCAGTATAGCTGTATTAAGACTGACTGCTCAATGTTTCTGGTGATAAGGCAGTATCAATCCCTCAGTATAACTGTATTAAGACACACTGTTCAATGTTTCTGGTGATAAGACAGTATCAATCCCTCAGTATAGCTGTATTAAGACATACTGCTCAATGTTTCTGGTGATAAGACAGTATCAATCCCTCAGTATAGCTGTATAAGACTGACTGTTCAATGTTTCTGGTGATAAGACAGTATCAATCCCTCAGTTAACTAATCCATCAGTATAGCTGTATTAAGACATACTGCTCAATGTTTCTGGTGATAAGGCAGTATCAATCCCTCAGTATAGCTGTATAAAGACTGACTGCTCAATGTTTCTGGTGATAAGGCAGTATCAATCCCTCAGTATAGCTGTATTAAGACATACTGCTCAATGTTTCTGGTGATAAGGCAGTATCAATCCCTCAGTATAGCTGTATTAAGACATACTGCTCAATGTTTCTGGTGATAAGGCAGTATCAATCCCTCAGTATAGCTGTATTAAGACATACTGCTCAATGTTTCTGGTGATAAGACAGTATCAATCCCTCAGTATATAGCTGTATAAAGACTGACTGCTCAATGTTTCTGGTGATAAGGCAGTATCAATCCCTCAGTATAGCTGTATTAAGACACACTGCTCAATGTTTCTGATGATAAGGCAGTATCAATCCCTCAGTATAACTGTATAAAGACTGACTGCTCAATGTTTCTGGTGATAAGGCAGTATCAATCCTCAGTATAGCTGTATTAAGACACACTGCTCAATGTTTCTGATGATAAGGCAGTATCAATCCCTCAGTATAGCTGTATTAAGACACATTGCTCAATGTTTCTGATGATAAGGGAGTATCAATCCCTCAGTATAGCTGTATTTAGACACACTGTTCAATGTTTCTGAACTCTCCCTGAAACATTCAGAGTATTGTACTGAATACTTTTGGCTAGCAAAAATGGTTAAATGGACTAAGCACTTGAAATTTGTACAATATAAAGACTGATCGACTTACTTGGTAAAATTATATCAAAAAACTGACAAGTTCATCAGAAAATTCTTTAGTATAAATCTTACATTGATTGTTCGTCAAAGAAAATGTGAGTGTTTTTTGTCAGATGGCAGTTATGGCCCATGGGCCTCTTGTTATATCATTTTAAGGAAGGTGTTAGTTAACAAGTGTTAGGGTCACTAGATATTGGCAAAGGTAAAAGATCATAAATGGTATCTTTTCACAAATGTTCTGTTACAACATTATTAAGAATAAGAAATGTGATATCACTTAACCAATTAAATATCATTGTGTCACCAAATATTAATGTTTCCTTTTGTGAGTTCCTCATCCTCTTGAACGGTATTTGTGGATGTTATATCTAAGCCCAAAAAAATAAAATGTCCGTTTAGGATTACCCAACCAACCCTAATTTTTTACCCCAACCCTAATTTTTTCCCCCACTTTTCTACGAAAAAAAAAATTAAAAGTCGGGATTTCGATCTCAGACTCCGGTTTCAGCCATTATTTTAGAGTGAAAGACACACACACAAAAATCCTCCCGACCTACTGACCCTATTTTTTTGCCAATGTAACCATAAACAGACAAATTATTTGTTTGGCCTAATGAACATTTTTGTTGTGTGTATTAGGTCCCCAGTGTGTCAGATCCCAACAGCCTCTATGAAGAAGTGAAGAAGATGTTAGAGAAATTTGAGAAAGGTGGAAAGAGTGACAAGTAGAGAAAAATATGGTGAACTTTAATTTCCACATCAACATTCCCTGATCTGGACTGTCTCATGTGTGTTTACCTAAATCATGAGGAGATTATATCATTTTCCATACAAATGTCTACTATGAATGTTTATCTCATACAAAAACATTGAAATATATTTTACTCTATAAGCTTCATGACTGTTCATTAAATTTATCTCAATTTCACCTCTTTGTGGAATGACATGTTATATGTACTAGGACAGGATTTCTATTGGAATATATTGTTTTGTTCTGGTTACTGGGCCTCATAAACAATATAGATTCTACAGTAACTATTGAACAAGTCACCATGTGGATTGAAAAACGAAGGTGTGGATTACCTGTTTTGTACTGTGTACTTTGTTATTGTAAAATATCTAATGTAAAGAAATGATGATGTGTTAGTTATTCTTGTGAGTGGAAGTATGTATCATGTAGGATTATCATTCCTAAGTGCAATGTGCATAAGTATCTAAAATGTGGTTAAGTTGTGAAAGTATTTATTTCTATCAGTTTATTCCCCACGATGGGTTTCTATATGTTGCCAAGCAATTATCAGTTAGCTTTGAAAAATTTAGAAATTATGGTATTATTCATTTGTACTGGCCAAATTTGAATTTAGAAGATTTGAGCTGTCTATTATGTAATATTTTACAGATAAGATTTGCTCTTGTGAACAAAAACAACTATATTTTGTATAAAGGGACCAATATTATCTCCTTGGTTTTGAATGTTTGAAAAGGAAATTTTGATGTGTAACTTTTAGGTCAAAATGACTATCACAATGCAATATTTCTGAAATGGTATTAAAAAAGCTGTTGCATGGACATGAATAAAATTATTGAAAAGAATTGCACCTATTTAACGTTTGACAAGATCAAGGATATATGGTAATATCAAGGTCATAATGACATAGCAATTATTCATGTTTTTTTTTAATCTTGAATGATACTATATCAAAACCAAACTTTGTGCAAGAACGTATTTGTGAAAGTTTGTATTAAGATCATTTTAGAACTTGTGTGAGATGATGAGGGTTTAAAAAGTGGTTATATTGAAGTTGTGATCTGTGTACTAATATTGTGCATTTCTTATACATGTACATAGAAATCTTTATCTGCCAATCATCTGCAGCAATGACCTGATGTATATAAAAATACATGTAACAGAACTTCTGTGTTATTGTTTAAATTTTCCATACCATTACATAATTTTGTAACAAGAGGCCCAAGGACCTTAATGGTCATCCGACTACCTTGGCAATAGCCGTATAGGAAATTAATATGACATGGTGTCATGGTAGCCATCTTTGGGATCAACCAGAGATGTAACAACAATTTGTCAAGATCATATCAGGGTCATTCCAGGCAAGTTTCAGCCATATCGCACCGGTAGAACTTCAAAATGTGTTTTCAAGATAACGGCTGTGGTGGCTATCTTGGATTTTGGATCAACCCGACAAAATAACAACACTTTGTCGGGACCATATCAGGATAATTTTTGGCAAGTTAATACCAAATTGCACTGATAGAACAAAAGAAGAAGTTCAAATATAACATAGTGGCCTAGGCAGTCATCTTGGATTCCATATCAACCCAAAAAATATAAACACTTCGTCAGGACCATGTAAGGATCCTTTCATGCAAGTTTCGACCAAATCGCATGGATAGAAGTTTTCAAAATGGCGGCTGTAGCGACCATCTTGGATTTCGGATCGACCAAACGAATAACAACACTTTGTTGGGACCATGTCAGGATCATTTCATGCAAGTTTCAGCTAAATTACACTCGTGGGACTTAAGTTGTAAACAATTCCAAATTTTAGAATATTTGACCCAAGTGGTTTTGAAAGTATGACAAGGTCATTCATTTTCACAACTTTGGTAGCCCTTTATCTCAGCATGCTACTGGCTAAATATGAATACCCTAGGCCATATAGTAAAAGAAGTAATTCAAAGATTTTAGCCTATTTTACCCTCATGACCTTGAAAGTACTTCAAGGTCATTCATTTTCACAACTTAAGTAGACCTTAATCCAAGCATGCTATAGGCAAAATGTGAGTACTTTCGGCTAGTTAGAAGAGGTCATTCAAAGTTTTTAGCCTATTTGACCCCTTTGACCTGGAAAGTGGGTCAAGATCATTCATTTTCACAAATTTGGTAGCCCTTCATTTCAGCATGCTGCAGGCCAAATATGAGTATCCTGCACCTTTCTGTTACTTAGAAGAAGTCGTTCAAAGATTTTACCCTATTTGACCCCTTTGACCTTGAAAGTAGGTCATGGTCATTCATTTTCAGAATTTTGATAGCCTTCATCTCAGCATGCTACTGGCTAAATATGAGTATATTGGGCCATTCAGCTAGTTAGAAAAAGCTGTTAAAAGATTTTAACCTATTTGACCCCTATGGCCTTGAAAGTAAGTCAAGGTCATTCATTTTCACAATTACGGTAGCCCTTTATCTCAGCATGCTATAGGCTAAATATGAGTACATTAGGCATTTAGGTTGGTTAGTCATTCAAAGATTTAAGAATATAAGAAAGTAAGTCAAGGTCATTTATTTTCACAACTTTGGTAGCCCTTCATCTCAGCATGCTACAGGCCAAATATGAGTACCCTGGACCTTAAATGACTAGAAGTGATTTAAAGGATTTACCTCTATTTCACCTATTCAGTATTGGGCCCAGCCCCTCCTATCCCCGGGGGGTCAAACTCAAAATTTGGCCTGAAACATCCTTGCAGGAAGGGAAACAGAGTTTGTATAAATTTTGGCTCTGACCTTTGGGAGCAGGAGGGGCGGGACGCAGTAGGGGAAAAGGCTTGCCGTGGGTTGACGGCCAAAATTTTTCACAAAGGTTGAGATATCCCTGTCCACTTGACAGACCCATGTTGGATTTTTTCTCCCATATATACTTATTGGAAAAATATTAAATTCCTGTTACTTTCCAGCTTTTTCATCGCGTCATGATCACAGAAACTTCGTTATGCTTCAAAATTTATGACGTCATCAACAATGCACGCTGCAGCTCTGCCACATGTATTGATGACGTCACATTATTGTCTAATAATATGAATAATAATATTATTAAAGCCATTATTGTCTAGCGCGTGTGAGCTGTCTTACACCCCCCTGTGTAAGATAGGGTTATCTTTTCCCTAGCAACCACGGGATATCCGTGTGAAATATGTGAGAATCAATGATCCTGTATTCAGGACTTTACTTGGCATTACAAACCAGGTGAGCAATACAGGCCCTCTGGAGCTCTTGTTTTATCTTGATTTGAAAATTGTTGTTGTGATTAGCCTTATCACCTTTTGAACACTGGGCTTTGGTGGTCAAGTGGTCAATCAAGGACAGATTTGTTTGGTAAAGTTTGGTAAAATAGGTAAGCTAATTATATAAGGCAAGTAAGAAACCATGATCTGATCAAAAAGGCAATGCAGTCTTACTGAATAGAGATTAATAGAATCTTACATGGGTCTGTCAAGTGGACAAGTATATCTCAACCCTAGTGAAAGATTTGCCGAGGGTTGATGGCCAAAATCTTTCACGAGGAACGTCGTTATGCGTCAAAATTGATGACGTCATCGACAATGCACGCCGCATGTATTGATGATGTCAAGTTACTGTCTAGAGCATGTGAGCTGTCTTACACCCCCCTGTGTAAGATAGAGTTATCTTTTCCCTAGCAACCACGGGATATCCGTGTGAAGTATGGGAGAAAAAGCCTTCTTTGGTCTCTCAAATATCTGATGTGAATCAACTCTAACCACTCACCCACCATTAGAAACAGATAATACAATCATAATGGCTGATCATATCATACTGATGGCATTTATAACATTGATTTTTTTGGTTTGGTTTATTTATTTTTACGTCCTATTAACAGCCAGGGTCATGTAAGGACGTGCCAGGTTTGTTGGAGGAGGAAAGCCGGAGTACCCGGAGAAAAACCACCGACCAGCGGTCAGTACCTGGCAACTGCCCCACATGGGATTCGAACCTGCATCCCAGAAGTGGAGGGCTTGTGGTAATATGTCGGGACATCTTAACCACTCGGCCACCGCGTCCCCTTATAACATTGAATAAGAAACCAAAACCATTCATGTTTCATACCTATACATTTTTATTTAGTATCATCTGCAATTCAATAGCTTGCTGTCATAGCAATGTATGCCATCTCTTGGCATCCACAGGGGCTTAGCAAATCATTATTAGCTATCTCTGGAAATAGGACATGCTGATATGATATACACAGGATTTTGTCACTTCTAATGATAGCATAAATTTTCATTTATAATAGCAGCATATCCTTACAACTACCTTTGTCATATGGTTCATTAGAATTTAGCTTTATCCACAGCCTACAGCTCCACATAACATCCATGACAATCAACCAAAATGTTTCAATGGAGTCAGTCCTTTTCAAGCTGCCTTATTACAATCTAATGCCCTCCTACAAGTATCAAGGTCCACTTGTATATGGGTATACACGGGTATAGCATCCAATTCTTTGGCAAGGAATCATGTGTTGACAATGCTGTTTCCATCTTGTGATCCTAGATCATTCTGTAATGGCCATGAATAAACATCACATTGTAATGACCTTGACCTTGAATCGCCTTGGAATTACCTTGACAAGTTGCTTGATGCCATGAAACCAACATAAAAACATTAAATCACAAATCAGGAGTAGAGCCTGATAGTACTGTCTGAGCCTGCTGTAAACACCCAGGGCTGTTTAGGGTGGAAAACACAATCCATCACACCAAGGCCATTAGTTACACTATGTCCCTTTAACACCTTCACAGGCACGATCAACGGGTTCTGTAGCATGTCACTGAAAGAGAGAAAATAAAACATGATCAAAAGATTCTGTAACATGTCACTGAAAGGGAGAAAATAAAACACTTTCAAAGGATTCTATAACAAGAGATCCCAGAGGGATTTTGGCTCCCACCAAAGATTAATCTATGACAAAGTCACAATTGAAACAGGGATCTTTTCTCTGCTTTTCAAACTTTTAACAATCAAAATCCAAGATGGCGGCCTGTTGACCATCTTGTTGACCAATCAGTCCCAAAATGCAATATGCATAACTAGGGCCCAAGGTGAACCTACATGAAATTGGAGAGATCCCTTCAGTACTTTCTGAGAAATGTTGGTAACAAACTTCAACTATCAAAAGAGATCCCAGAGGGATATTGGCGCCCATAAAAGAATGATCTACGTTTGACAATGGAAAGAGGAATCTTTTCTCTGCTTGTCAAATTTTTACTACATCTTACATCTAAAATTTGAGACAGATCATTTCTGTACTTTCTGAGAAATAGTGGAAACAAACTTCATTTATCAAAATCATAGATGGCAGCCTATTGGCCATCTTGCTCTTTGATCTGTCCTAAAATTTAATATGCACAACTAGGGCCCTAGGGGAACATACATACACAATTTGAGATAGATTCCTTCAGTACTTCCTGAGAAATAGAGGCAACAAACTTCAACTATCAAAATCCTAGATGACAGCCTGTCATCCATCTTGTTCACTGATCAGTCCGAAAATGTAATATCCACAACTAGGGCCCTAGGGGAACCTGCACATGAAATTTGAGACAGATCCCTTCAGTACTTTCTGAGAAATAGCGGTAACAAGAGTTGTTAACGGACAGAAGGATGGACGGACGACGTACAAAAGGCGATTTGATTAGCCCACCATCTGATGATAGTGGGCCAAAAAGTAGTGCATCCTGTTCATATTAATATTGTGTGGAGGCAAAAATGTTTACACTTATTTTTAAATAATTAAATGGCAAACACTATAGAAATGTTGACAACTACTTTCAACAGAAATATATACTTACTTGTAAACCATTCCATGACACACAATAACTGTTCCATCGTCGGAGGCAGATGCAAAGAGAGGGTACTGCTTATGGTAGCATACTTGACGAAGGGCCTTTTTATGGTGTCTACGTGTAATTATATAGTTAGATTAGAATATTGTTACATCAATCCTAGACAAATATATAATGAAAACAGCTTATTCTATCTTTCATACCTATAGGTTGAAGGAAAACATAGAACATGAGTGAAATCATTTTAAATTGATATGACGGTTATGAGAGTGAAATCCACCAATCAGATGAAATTTTTGTGATTGTGATTAGAAGTGATTCTTTACCTGAGAGTTTGGTATGGTTTAGCTGACAGATCCAGATCAAACCAAGAGAGTCTGCAGTCGTAGCTTCCAATTATCAAGTTGTCACCTGTAATAAGGATACAACAGTTAGACTGACATGTTTTTTATTTTTTAATTCATAAATCTGGTGATGTTTGCCATTTTTTATGCACCACAACCTTTCAATTACTGTGAAATCATTCATTTTCATGGGGGTTTAATTTTCCTGGATTTCGTTTTTTTACCAAAATCAACGACTTTACGTCCCCACAAAAATTTGTCATTTTAACAAATGTATACAAATATTTGGTAAGTTTATGTACTCATAGGATGATTAGTAACTCACTGCATGAAGTCTATTTCAGGGAATTTTCAAATTCAAATTCTTTTATTACTTTAGGCTTTACAGCCCATCAGTACAAAATACAACATTTTGAACGGGTGATCTGGTGGTGTAATGGTGAAGCCGCTCGCCTTTCACCTAGCCGGCCTGAGTTCGATCCCCGGCACGAACGTGAAAAGGGCAGGGGTCACCTGCCCGATCACGTGGGTTTTCTCCGGGTACTCTGGTTTCCTCCCACACTAAGACCCCTCGCGGGCCTACATCCAGGCCATTGAGAGTGATTTATATAAGTTGTATAACTTGTTTCTCAATCGATGTAAAATAAATAAAGTTTATATTTATATTTATAAAATGCAACATTTTTACAGAGCAAACACTGCACTAAAGCAGTATAAAGAGGACAGGTTACATGTACACATGTATAATATAATACACAGAGAATGGACAATTTTTTTACTTGTTTTTTTTTCATGGCAATAAATTTCTCATTTGATTAGCCTCGTAAATGTATTTACTTAATATAGACAAATCTTTCAAATTAGTTGAGCTTAGTAATTGTATCATTTTAAACACTGATGGTTTTTTCCAATAATATAGTTTAATTCGTTTATTCAGGGAATAGCATAGCAAGCAAACAAAGATACTTTTCAAAATTTGGTAGGCTATATCTACATATACCAACGAATAATTGATTGAATTTATCATGAAATCATCAATGTGACACAATAATTGTTTCATGGACAAACCTGTAAAAACACTGGTTAAGTTCTGAGCTTATTTCCGCTCAAGCGATCACACAGTACAGGTGACAATTTTGACTGTATTTTTAACACTAATCTGTAAGGTCTACTCCACGAATTTAAGTGCCAACGAAATTCTAAAAGTTTAATATATAATCCATGAAAATAGAACCCAACGAAAATAAATTATTTCACAGTAAGATGGTATCCTTTTGAACATTGTTTCTTTCCTGCCTGTGATATTGTACAGATACATGTACATTAGTTATTATAATCGACTATTTACAAATGTCTGTGGGTATATTGTACCTCCTGAGTGCACTGCCATACTGGATACCCATTTGCAGTTGGTCATCAACTTTTTGGTGAGTTCTTGTTTCAGCAAGTTATACACACGTACATATCTCTGGGTCTGTTCAAATAAAACAAAATATTAGTAACTGAAAATAAGGTTTAAGTTAAGAGATATTTCTTTCTATTTGACATTTGTACCAGCCATAATACGTTAGACAATTATAGAAAACAACTTTAGAAAGCATGTTACTTGGTATGGTACCAAAATACAGAATAATTTCAAATCATAGAGACCAAGTTAGGGAGGTAGATATTTTACAAATTTTTTTATAATTATCATAATAACTGAACTCCAACAAATCTAGTGATGGACAGCTTATAGGCAGATATGGTTTGCTATTTGAACTATTATCCTCATATTACTACATCATTTCCATTATTGATAGTAAAAATATGGTATGCTATTTTGTAGAATAATGCTGTTAACCATGAAACTATATCATTATTTTAAAAACTCTGTACTTACAGCTACAAAAAGGAAAGGTCTGATAGGGTGGAAAAGAACACATTGCACTAGGCCCTTGGATTTTGAGAACGGATTCTAAATAACAAAAGAAAATGTTTTGTACATACACAAGTGTAACAATTAACACATCCCAATCATTCAAATTTGTACATAGACCATTATGAACATCAATACATATGAAATGAAAACCAAAAATATAGGATTTTAAATTGATATATGAATGTAATATATTCTATCTTCTCTCCTAGTAGTCTGCTATTATATATAGGTATTTAAGTATATTATCAAACATTTCATACATTTAGTTCATGATAGTAGTTAAATTAATGTGTTTCATTAGTCCTTGATTAGATCATGTAATTAAATCAAATATGTGATGTTTCATCAGATTATGAAAAGTTTACGGAGCTAGACATCAGACTATTTTTTTACCTGTGACCGTCGCCGTGACAGCTGATGGATCATTACTGCGTTACTGTCTCCTTTAGGCATTACAGATGCAAAGTAGTCTCCCTTGCCATGCCACGTCACCTGGTTCACTTCCTGTATCAAAGTATATACTTCAGGTTTCAACTAATGTTGTCTCTTTTGCTCTGATTCTGTGTCTCTTTATCTTTATACATTATGCTTTAGTATAATTGCTTTATAAATGCTACTATTGAAATTGGAAACCCATTGTTACGGTTGGTTAAACACACATTCGACACATCAATTCTTCATCAAAGTGCACATATGAAGCAGCAAAATCTGGCTATTTTTTACAGGAATGAGTACCAGGTACTGTTAATATCTAGTTTATCTCTGGATGTGAAAGTTTTTGTGTATTTTTACAGGAATGAGCTTTGTTGATATCTGGGCAGTTACCTTGATTTTAACATATTTTATTTGCCTTTTTTGGTATTTGACAAAAAGGATTGGATACAAGTTCTTTCAACTTATGGATAAGCCCTCTCCAAACATTCATACAGAATATACATATTAAAGGCTAGTTGCTGCTAAGTACTGAAATATACATAAAGATAGTTTGTTTAAATAAATCTAAATAACAAACTGTGATTGTTGACGGTAGTTTCTCAATGTACTCTTATTCGTTACTTCAAAGGTAGTTACCTTAGAATGTGAAAGCTTAAGTCTGTATCCAGCCTCGTAATCTTTTCCTTCAATCTCTGTCCAGTCTATAGGAGCCTTTTTACCTATAAACAGGTAATTTCAACACATATACATATCTTAAAATAACAAGGACATAGTCATTCAGATCCCCCGCCAATGGAGAGCTAAATCAATTAATGCATTAATTTTATATGCTAGTAAGAGTATAGGGAAAGTATTTTAAAACCCAACTGCAATTGAAGAATATATACAAAACATATTTATGTTTTTTTTAACAAAGTGAAACCAACTTTGAAAACATTTGCTTCTTTGAAAAATTCCAGAATTGATCTTAGCTTTAACAAAGTTCAGCAGCTAACAGTGCGATTTTTGATTTGTTTTATACAGCGACGAGTTACATAGGAATTAAGTGAATGTTCATAGAAATTGAGTTTGATATATCTGAGTTTTACTGCATGCATATCAAATAAAAAGTAAAGCATAATTAAAAATTAGAAGTCCAACATAAAATGTGTCTATGAAGTTTCATGGAAATATCTCTGCTGGTTTTAGAGTTGTGCTCCGGAAACGATTCTTACACAAAAATCTGCCATTTTCAGCAATGTTTCCATGGTTACAGAAACAAGTGGCCCATGGGCCTTAACGGTCATCTGACTCATGGCACAAAACAACAAAGTCACAGTATAAAGTATTGGTTAACGATTAATATAAACAATACAAGGAACTCCTTAGTTGAATATGTAAGTTTCTGAAAAAGGTAAATGTCATTTGTTGAACAAACTTGGTAGCCCTTCATCCAAATATGGTCGAAACCCATTCAAGGATTAATATAAGGAGGAGCCAGATTTTAAAGCCAAATTTCAGCAAAGCTCCCATTTTGGACCTCGGTCATACTATCCCCATGGGTCTTACCTCGGTCCTTTATAAAATATGATTGTCCTTACCTAAAGTTCCCCCTTCTGAATCAATTAAAACCACTATAGACCAATTTTCATTAAGATCGGAGACTGAAACCTTAAAACAGGAAGTGGGCCAGCGGCCATCTTGGAATACCAAAATCTTTAAGAAAATGTTTGCATGTTGTTCGGCATCAATTAAAACCCCTATAGACCAATTTTCATTGAGATCTGAGACTGAAACCTTAAAACAGGAAGTGGGCCAGCGGCCATCTTGGAATACCAAAATCTTTAAGAAAATGTTTGCATGTTGTTCGGCATCAATTAAAACCCCTATAGACCAATTTTCATTGAGATCGGAGACTGAAACCTTAAAACAGGAAGTGGGCCAGCGGCCATCTTGGAATACCAAAATCTTAACGAAAATGTTTGCATGTTGTTCGGCATCAATTTAAACCCCTATTGACCAATTTTCATTGAGATCGGAGACGTACTGAAACCTTAAAACAGGAAGTGGGACAGTGACCATCTTGGAATACCAAAATATTTACGAAAATGTTTGCATGTTGTTCGGCATCAATTAAAACCCCTATAGACCAATTTTCATTGAGATCGGAGACTGAAACCTTAAAACAGGAAGTGAGCCAGCTAAAATTAAGAAAATTTGCCCTTTTGGGGCCCCACCCCTCAGTTCCTAGGGTTCAGACCAGACTCATTTATATAAAATATAATTGTGTTTCCCCAATGATGCTTCACACCAAATATGGATAAAATTCATCCAAGGATGGAGGAGGAGTAGGATTTTAAAGCTAAAATTAAGAAAATTTCCCCATTTGGGGCCCCACCCCTCAGCCCCTAGGGGTCGGACCAGGCTCATTTGTAATATGATTGTCCTTCCACAATGATGTTTCACAACAAATATGGATGGAATCCATCCAAGGATGAAGGAGGGGAAGGATTTTAAAGCTAAAATTAAGAAAATTTCCCCATTTGGGGCCCCACCTCTAAGCCCCTAGGGGTCGGACCAGGCTCATTTATATCAAATATGATTGTCCGTCCCCAATGATGTTTCACATCAAATATGGATGAAATCCATCCAAGGATGAAGGAGGAGTAGGATTTTAAAGCTAAAATTAAGAAAATTTGCCCATTTGGGGCCCCACCCCTCAGCCCCTAGGGGTTGGACCACGCTCATTTACATCAAATATGATTATCCTTTCCCAATAATGTTTTACACTAAATATAGATGAAATCCATCCAAGGATGAAGGAGGAGTAGGATTTTAAAGCTAAAATTAAGAAAATTTGCCCTTTGGGGGCCCCACCCTTCAGACCCTAGGGGTTGGACCACGCTCATTTATATAAAATATGATTGTCCGTCCCAAATAATGTTTCACACCAAAATGGTTGAAATCCATCCAAGGATGAAGGAGAAGTAGGATTTTAAAGCTAAAATTAAGAAAATTTGCCTTTTTGGGGCCCTACCTCTCAGCCCCTAGGGGTCAGGACAGGCTCATTTATATAAAATATGATTGTCCATCCCAAATGATGTTTCACACCAAATATGGATGAAATCCATCCAAGGATGAAGGAGAAGTAGGTTTTTAAAGCTAAAATTAAGAAAATTTGCCCTATTGGGGCCCCACCATTCAGCCCCTAGGGGTCGGACCAAGCTCATTTATATAAAATATGATTGTCCTTCATCAATAATGTTTCACACCAAATATGGATGAAATCCATCCAAGGATGAAGGAGGAGTAGGATTTTAAAGCTTTAAATAAGAAAATTCGCCCTTTTGGGGCCCCACCCCTCAGCCCCTAGGGGTCACACCTATCTCAAATATATAAAATATGAATGTCCTTACCTAATGATGTTTCACACTAAATATGGATGAAATCCATCCAAGGATGAAGGAGGAGTAGGATTTTAAAGCTAAAATAAGAAAATTTGCCCTTTTGGGGCCCCACCCCTCAGCCCCTAGGGGTCGGACCAGGCTCATTTATATAAAATATGATTATCCTTCCCCAATGATGTTTCAAACCAAATATGGATGAAATCCATCCAAGGATGAAGGAGGAGTAGGATTTTAAAGCTAAAATAAGAAAATTTGCCCTTTTGGGGCCCCACCCCTCAGCCCCTAGGGGTCGGACCAGGCTCATTTATATAAAATATGATTGTCCTTCCCCAATGATGTTTCAAACCAAATATGGATGAAATCCATCCAAGGATGAAGGAGGAGTAGGATTTTAAAGCTAAAATTAAGAAAATTTGCCCTTTTGTGGCCCCGCCCCTCTGACCCTAGGGGTCGGACCAGGCTCATTTATATAAAATATGATTGTCCTTCCCTAATAAAGTTTCACACCAAATATGGATGAAATCCATCCAAGGATGAAGGAGGAGTAGGATTTTAAAGCTAAAATTAAGAAAATTTGCCCTTTTGAGGCCCTGCCCCTCTGACCCTAGGGGTCGGACCAAGCTCATTTATATAAAATATGATTGTCCTTCCCCAATGAAGTTTCACACCAAATATGGATGAAATCCATCCAAGGATGAAGGAGGAGTAGGATTTTAAAGCTTAAAATAAGAAAATTTGCCCTTTTGGTGCCCCACCCCTCAGACCCTAGGGGTCGAACCAGGCTCATTTATATAAAATATGATTGTCCTTCCCTAATGATGCTTCAAACCAAATATGGATGAAATCCATCAAAGGATGAAGGAGGAGTAGGCTTTTGTATAAATAGTCTTACGCACGACGCACGGCGCACGGCGTACGACGATGGACGAAACACGATGACAATAGGTCATCCTGACCTTCGGTCAGATGACCTAAAAAGTAAAAAAAGTGAAAACCTTAAAATAGCAAAAGGCACTACTAGACCATAAGACTAATGTGTCTATGAAGTTTCGTGGAAATATCTCTTCTGGTTTTAGAGTTATGCTGCGGAAACGAACCTGGTACAAAAATATGATATTTTCAGCAATGTTTCCATGGTTACAGAAAAAGTGCAAAAAGTGAAAACCTAAAAATAGCAAAAGGCACTACTAGACCATAAGACCAATGTGTGTATGAAGTTTCGTGGAAATATCTCTACTGGTTTTAGAGTTATGCTCTAGAAACCATTCGTACGGACGGACGGACGGACAGACGGAACCCATTTGTATACTTCGTTGGGCGGGGGATAATTATATTTTCTACATAATGACATAAACAATTTAACAATAAAAGATCTGTAAAATTACTGTACATAAAGAGCCTTTAATGTAGGTCACAAATCCAAATGTAAGTCACAGTGACCTAATTTTGGCACAAGATATACCACCTCACTCAGAAGCCAACTAAATGTTTGTTCTTATAAGAGAGAAGTCTTTTCAAGAGATCTTCACACTATAAGATGGACAAGAGCTTTCAGAAGCAGAAGAGCTATAAAGGACAAATCGAAAGCCAAGGTGATGCTACACAGAATTTAGTTGTAAGTTCCATTCCTTGTCAAACTTAGATAGGAAATTTCAGTCAAAAAATCCATTTCTAGAATAGGACTTACTTGATCCTGTATCGTCTGCCGGTTTGAACGAGTCCAGGTTGCTGTCTGTTTTAGTGACCACCAATTTGTCCACCAGGCCAGGATTTATCAGGTACACAGAATTACCTCTGTACATGAATAACAAAGCACAATTCAATGTCTGTCTCATACACTTGAATTAGAGTGACAAAATAGTTTTAAAGGGACATGAACCTAAATAAACCCTGAAAGTTTGAGTAAAATACATATTTATGACCTGCCAGATACTTACTAATTAATATAGTAAAATTATTATATAAATATGCCTAATATCAGTACCCTGGGCCTTCTGGTTCTTGAGAAGAAGTCATTTAAAGATTTAAGCCTATTTGACCCCTGTGACCTTGAATGAAGGTCAAGGTCATTCATTTGAACAAACTTGGCAGCCCTTCATCCAAGCATGCCACAGGCCTAATATCAGGTCTCTAGGCCTCTTAGTTATTCACAAGAATTTTTTTAAAGAATTTTAGCCTATTTGACCCCTGTGACCTTGAATGAAGGTCAAGGTCATTTATTTGAACAAACTTGGTAGCCCTTCATCCCAGCATGTCATAGGCCCAATATCAGTACCCTGGGCCTTCTGGTTCTTGAGAAGAAGTGGTTTAAAGATTTTAGCCTATTTGACCCTCGTGACCTTGAATGAAGGTCAAGGTCATCTATTTGAACAAACTTGGTAGCCCTTCATCCCAGCATGTCACAGGCCTAATATCAGTACCCTGGGCCTTCTGGTTCTTGAGAAGAAGTCGTTTAAAGATTTAAGCCTATTTGACCCCCGTGACAGTCATTCATTTGAACAAACTTGGCAGCCCTTCATCCCAGCATGCCACAGGCCTAATATCAGGTCTCTAGGCCTCTTAGTTATTCACAAGATTTTTTTAAAAAGAATTTTAGCCTATTTGACCCCTGTGACCTTGAATGAAGGTCAAGGTCATTTATTTGAACAAACTTGGTAGCCCTTCATCCCAGCATGTCATAGGCCCAATATCAGTACCCTGGGCCTTCTGGTTCTTGAGAAGAAGTCGTTTAAAGATTTTAGCCTATTTGACCTTCGTGACCTTGAATGAAGGTCAAGGTCATCTATTTGAACAAACTTGGTAGCTCTTCATCCCAGCATGCCACAGGCCTAATATCAGGTCTCCAGGCCTCTTAGTTATTCACAAGAAGTTTTTTAAAGGATTTTAGCCTATTTGACCCCTGTGACCTTGAATGAAGGTCAAGGTCATTTATTTGAACAAACTTGGTAGCCCTTCATCCCAGCATGTCACAGGCCTAATATCAGTACCCTGGGCCTTCTGGTTCTTGAGAAGAAGTCGTTTAAAGATTTTAGCCTATTTGACCCCGTGACCTTGAATGAAGGTCAAGGTCATCTATTTGAACAAACTTGGTAGCCCTTCATCCCAGCATGGCAAAGGCCTAATATCAGGTCTCCAGGCCTCTTAGTTATTCACAAGAAGTTTTTTAAAGGATTTTAGCCTATTTGACCCCTGTGACCTTGAATGAAGGTCAAGGTCATTTATTTGAACAAACTTGGTAGCCCTTCATCCCAGCATGTCACAGGCCTAATATCAGTACCCTGGGCCTTCTGGTTCTTGAGAAGAAGTCGTTTAAAGATTTTAGCCTATTTGACCCCTGTGACCTTGAATGAAGGTCAAGGTCATTCATTTGAACAAACTTGGTAGCCCTTCATCCCAGCATGCCACAGGCCTAATATCAGGTCTCTAGGCCTCTTAGTTATTCACAAGAAGTTTTTTTAAAGGATTTTAGCCTATTTGACCCCTGTGACCTTGAATGAAGGTCAAGGTCATTTATTTGAACAAACTTGGTAGCCCTTCATCCCAGCATACTACAGGCCCAATATCAGTACCCTGGGCCTTCTGGTTCTTGAGAAGAAGTCGTTTAAAGATTTTAGCCTTTTTGACCCCTGTGACCTTGAATGAAGGTCAAGGTCATTTATTTGAACAAACTTGGTAGCCCTTCATCCCAGCAACCTACAGGCCAAATATGAGTACCCTGGGCCTTCCGGTTATTGAGAAGAAGTCGTTTGAATGAAAAGTTTACGGACGGCGGACGGCGGACGACTGACGGCGGACGGCGCACGACGACGGACGGTGCATGATGACAATAGGTCATCCTGACCCTTTGGGTCAGATGACCTAAAAATATATGTGTAAATATAGTACTGACATATTACATTACATGTATGCTAGAGAATTTAGCTGAAGATAGAAATCGTAAGATTAGTTTTCCCTGCCATTTTTTCCTAGAACGGTGTTACTAGTGTTAGCCACCTGATCAAAAAGTTAAAATAATAAAACCTAACTTCTGCAGTCACTTATAATCTCTACCATTCACACACACTGGTTACAGCTGCTTTAGAGGTTATTTTTGCCATTTTGCAGGTAATTGATGAAATTATTCTTTACAAATTTACAGCTTCTGTCAAAGCCTATTCTTCGCTCACTTTTTTAAAGTGTATTTGCCATTTTTATGTCCTACTTACACTGCTGCGGCCACCAGATTGATGGCAGAGTTAGGGTTCCAGACCAAGCTCTTCACCACATCTTCTGTTGTCAGTGTTTTCAGACAGCGACCAGTACTCACTTCCCAGAATTTTATGGTCTTGTCGTCTGATCCTAAAATTTATCCAGCAAGTCGTGATTTTATATCTTAAATAACAATCCTATATGATAACAGATATCTTGACGAAGATTAGAGCCATACCTAAAGGATTTATTTGAATTATGTCAAGATCAGTACAAATATATAAGTTAACACTACATGTCAAACAAAATTATTACTGTCATAATATACTATACAGAGTTTAATAGATGTTTGAGGTTTGTGTTCAGTGAACTATCAGAAACAAATTAAGGTCAATTAAGGATGTGCCTGGTTTTGGAGGAGGCAGAATGCTGGAGTACCATGAGAAAAGCCACAAATGCCTTAAATCGATTTAAAAGAAATCAGTTGGAATTATTGTCTAATATAAATATTTCTTAAGGAAACAGGTCAATTATGATGTTTACCTGAAGCCAGCCATTCTCCTGTAGGAGCTACAGCAACACACCTTACAATGTCTGTGTGACCCTTGTATACCTGTAAATACACAACGTGTAATGCAGTCATCATGTATTAAAGAAAAGAACAATGTCTGTGGTGGTTGAAAGTTGGGACTATAGGACATTTTTCAATGACATAATAAACTTACCACTGCTTGTGTTGTTGGGAACGGCTGCAGGTCCTTTGGTTTTGGTAATTTAGGTATTAGATCTTCTGGGTTAATATTCATCTGCAATTTTTTAATACATACTATTAGTTGTACACTTAAGACATTTAAATTTGCCTATTGTTATATCTAAATATGGCCAATTTCAACATTATGCATGTAAAACACCAACAAAAATAATCTAAAGTGTGGTTATATGCACAGTGCCAAATAGTTGAAATAAGCATATGCTCTGATTTTTCGTACAGTCCCATTGTATACTGAAAATCAGACAATGGTTATTTATCTTGACCAAACACTATTTATTTGTCAAACCTTGACATAAAGTTGCATTCCATGATCCACATGAAGTGGCATGAAAATGTTGACATCATAAGTATATAGATGTATCATATTGCATTGAATTAAACTTAGGCACAAACCTTTGTTTTCCTTTGTCTGGGGCAAAGATACAGGTCAAGGCAACGTTCAAATCTCTCATTAATAAATCTGGAATAAGCTGGCACTTTCCGTAAGCTATTAAACTTTTGAGGCAAAAATTTGATTCGTCGTTCATCCGGATCCTGATTCTGCCATTTTTCTTCCTGAAAGCATCATTTTAGATATACGCCGAAATAAAATATAAAGATAGTATTTATCAGACCACATCTGCTATACTCTCTGATATACGTCATATAAAGATAGTATTTATCAGACCACACCTAATATACTCTCTGATATACGTCATGTATAGTATTTATCAGACCACATCTACTAAACTCTCTGATATACATCATGTAAAGATAGTATTTATCAGACCACATCTATTGTACTCTCTGATATACGTCATATAAAGATAGTATTTATCAGACCACACCTACTATACTCTCTGATATACGTCATATAAAGATAGTATTTATCAGACCACACCTACTATACTCTCTGATATACGTCATGCAAAGATAGTATTTATCAGACCACATCTACTATACTCTCTGATATACGTCATGTAAAGATTGTATTTGTCAGACCACACCTACTATACTCTCTGATATACGTCATATAAAGATAGTATTTATCAGACCACATCTACTATACTCTCTGATATACGTCATATAAAGATAGTATTTATCAGACCACATCTATTGTACTCTCTGATATACATCATGTAAAGATAGTATTTATCAGACCACATCTATTGTACTCTCTGATATACGTCATATAAAGATAGTATTTTTCAGACCACATCTACTATACTCTCTGATATACGTCATATAAAGATAGTATTTATCAGACCACATCAATTTTACTCTCTGATATACATCATGTAAAGATAGTATTTATCAGACCACACCTACTATACTCTCTGATATACGTCATATAAAGATAGTATTTATCAGACCACATCTATTGTACTCTCAGATATACGTCATATAAAGATATATAGTATTTATCAGACCACATCTATTGTACTCTCTGATATACGTCATATAAAGATAGTATTTATCAGACCACATCTACTATACTCTCTGATATACGTCATATAAAGATAGTATTTATCAGACCACATCTACTATACTCTCTGATATACGTCATATAAAGATAGTATTTATCAGACCACATCTACTATACTCTCTGATATACGTCATATAAAGATAGTATTTATCAGACCACATCTACTATACTCTCTGATATACGTCATATAAAGATAGTATTTATCAGACCACACCTACTATACTCTCTGATATACGTCATATAAAGATAGTATTTATCAGACCACATCTAATATACTCTCTGATATACGTCATATAAAGATAGTATTTATCAGACCACATCTACTATACTCTCTGATATACGTCATATAAAGATAGTATTTATCAGACCACATCTATTGTACTCTCTGATATACGTCATATAAAGATAGTATTTATCAGACCACATCTATTGTACTCTCTGATATACGTCATATTAAGATAGTATTTATCAGACCACATCTATTGTACTCTCTGATATACGTCATATAAAGATCATATTTATCAGACCACATCTATTGTACTCTCTGATATACGTCATATAAAGATAGTATTTATCAGACCACATCTATTGTACTCTCTGATATACATCATATAAAGATAGTATTTATCAGACCACATCTACTATACTCTCTGATATACGTCATATAAAGATAGTATTTATCAGACCACATCTGCTATACTCTCTGATATACGTCATATAAAGATAGTATTTATCAGACCACATCTACTATACTCTCTGATATACGTCATATAAAGATAGTATTTATCAGACCACACCTACTATACTCTCTGATATACGTCATGCAAAGATAGTATTTATCAGACCACATCTACTATACTCTCTGATATACGTCATGTAAAGATTGTATTTGTCAGACCACACCTACTATACTCTCTGATATACGTCATATAAAGATAGTATTTATCAGACCACATCTACTATACTCTCTGATATACGTCATATAAAGATAGTATTTATCAGACCACATCTATTGTACTCTCTGATATACATCATGTAAAGATAGTATTTATCAGACCACATCTATTGTACTCTCTGATATACGTCATATAAAGATAGTATTTATCAGACCACATCTACTATACTCTCTGATATACGTCATATAAAGATAGTATTTATCAGACCACATCTACTATACTCTCTCTCTGACATACATCATGTAAAGATAGTATTTATCAGACCACACCTACTATACTCTCTGATATACGTCATATAAAGATAGTATTTATCAGACCACATCTATTGTACTCTCAGATATACGTCATATAAAGATATATAGTATTTATCAGACCACATCTATTGTACTCTCTGATATACGTCATATAAAGATAGTATTTTTCAGACCACATCTACTATACTCTCTGATATACGTCATATAAAGATAGTATTTATCAGACCACATCTACTATACTCTCTGATATACGTCATATAAAGATAGTATTTATCAGACCACATCTACTATACTCTCTGATATACGTCATATAAAGATAGTATTTATCAGACCACATCTACTATACTCTCTGATATACGTCATATAAAGATAGTATTTATCAGACACACATCTAATATACTCTCTGATAAACGTCATATAAAGATAGTATTTATCAGACCACATCTACTATACTCTCTGATATACGTCATATAAAGATAGTATTTATCAGACCACATCTACTATACTCTCTGATATACGTCATATAAAGATAGTATTTATCAGACCACATCTATTGTACTCTCTGATATACGTCATATAAAGATAGTATTTATCAGACCACATCTATTGTACTCTCTGATATACGTCATATTAAGATAGTATTTATCAGACCACATCTACTATACTCTCTGATATACGTCATATAAAGATAGTATTTATCAGACCACACCTACTATACTCTCTGATATACGTCATGCAAAGATAGTATTTATCAGACCACATCTACTATACTCTCTGATATACGTCATGTAAAGATTGTATTTGTCAGACCACACCTACTATACTCTCTGATATACGTCATATAAAGATAGTATTTATCAGACCACATCTACTATACTCTCTGATATACGTCATATAAAGATAGTATTTATCAGACCACATCTATTGTACTCTCTGATATACATCATGTAAAGATAGTATTTATCAGACCACATCTATTGTACTCTCTGATATACGTCATATAAAGATAGTATTTTTCAGACCACATCTACTATACTCTCTGATATACGTCATATAAAGATAGTATTTATCAGACCACATCAATTTTACTCTCTGACATACATCATGTAAAGATAGTATTTATCAGACCACACCTACTATACTCTCTGATATACGTCATATAAAGATAGTATTTATCAGACCACATCTATTGTACTCTCAGATATACGTCATATAAAGATATATAGTATTTATCAGACCACATCTATTGTACTCTCTGATATACGTCATATAAAGATAGTATTTTTCAGACCACATCTACTATACTCTCTGATATACGTCATATAAAGATAGTATTTATCAGACCACATCTACTATACTCTCTGATATACGTCATATAAAGATAGTATTTATCAGACCACATCTACTATACTCTCTGATATACGTCATATAAAGATAGTATTTATCAGACCACATCTACTATACTCTCTGATATACGTCATATAAAGATAGTATTTATCAGACCACACCTACTATACTCTCTGATATACGTCATATAAAGATAGTATTTATCAGACCACATCTAATATACTCTCTGATATACGTCATATAAAGATAGTATTTATCAGACCACATCTACTATACTCTCTGATATACGTCATATAAAGATAGTATTTATCAGACCACATCTATTGTACTCTCTGATATACGTCATATAAAGATAGTATTTATCAGACCACATCTATTGTACTCTCTGATATACGTCATATTAAGATAGTATTTATCAGACCACATCTATTGTACTCTCTGATATACGTCATATAAAGATCATATTTATCAGACCACATCTATTGTACTCTCTGATATACGTCATATTAAGATAGTTTTTATCAGACCACATCTATGGTACTCTCTGATATACGTCATATAAAGATAGTATTTATCAGACCACACCTACTATACTCTCTGATATACGTCATATAAAGATAGTATTTATCAGACCACATCTATTATACTCTCTGATATACGTCATATAAAGATAGTATTTATCAGACCACATCTACTATACTCTCTGATATACGTCATATAAAGATAGTATTTATCAGACCACAAATATTGTACTCTCTGATATACGTCATATAAAGATAGTATTTATCAGACCACATCTAATATACTCTCTGATATACGTCATATAAAGATAGTATTTATCAGACCACATCTACTATACTCTCTGATATACGTCATATAAAGATAGTATTTATCAGACCACATCTATTGTACTCTCTGATATATGTCATATAAAGATAGTATTTATCAGACCACATCTAATATACTCTCTGACATACATCATGTAAAGATAGTATTTATCAGACCACATCTTTTGTACTCTCTGATATACGTCATATAAAGATAGTATTTATCAGACCACATCTACTATACTCTCTGATATACGTCATATAAAGATAGTATTTATCAGACCACACTTTCTATACTCTCTGATATACGTCATATAAAGATAGTATTTATCAGACCACATCTACTATACTCTCTGATATACGTCATATAAAGATAGTATTTATCAGACCACACCTACTATACTCTCTGATATACGTCATATAAAGATGGTACTTATCAGACCACATCTATTGTACTCTCTGACATACATCATATAAAGATAGTATTTATCAGACCACATCTACTATACTCTCTGATATACGTCATATAAAGATAGTATTTATCAGACCACATCTACTATACTCTCTGATATACGTCATATAAAGATAGTATTTATCAGACCACATCTATTGTACTCTCTGATATACGTCATATAAAGATAGTATATATCAGACCACATCTATTGTGCATTCTGATATACGTCATATTAAGATAGTATTTATCAGACCACATCTACTATACTCTCTGATATACGTCATATAAAGATAGTATTTATCAGACCACATCTACTATACTCTTTGATATACGTCATATAAAGATAGTATTTATCAGACCACATCTACTATACTCTCTGATATACGTCATATAAAGATAGTATTTATCAGACCACATCTATTGTACTCTCTGATATACGTCATATAAAGATAGTATTTATCAGACCACATCTAATATACTCTCTGATATACATCATGTAAAGATAGTATTTATCAGACCACATCTATTGTACTCTCTGATATACGTCATATAAAGATAGTATTTATCAGACCACATCTACTATACTCTCTGATATACGTCATATAAAGATAGTATTTATCAGACCACACTTTCTATACTCTCTGATATACGTCATATAAAGATAGTATTTATCAGACCACATCTATTGTACTCTCTGATATACGTCATATTAAGATAGTATTTATCAGACCACACCTACTATACTCTCTGATATACGTCATATAAAGATAGTATTTATCAGACCACAAATATTGTACTCTCTGATATACGTCATGTAAAGATAGTATTTATCAGACCACATCTACTATACTCTCTGACATACGTCATATAAAGATAGTATTTATCAGACCACAAATATTGTACTCTCTGATATACGTCATGTAAAGATAGTATTTATCAGACCACATCTACTATACTCTCTGATATACATCATATAAAGATAGTATTTATCAGACCACATCTATTGTACTCTCTGATATACATCATGTAAAGATAGTATTTATCAGACCACATCTATTGTACTCTCTGATATACGTCATATAAAGATAGTATTTATCAGACCACATCTATTGTACTCTCTGATATACGTCATATTAAGATAGTATTTATCAGACCACACCTACTATACTCTCTGATATACGTCATATAAAGATAGTATTTATCAGACCACAAATATTGTACTCTCTGATATACGTCATGTAAAGATAGTATTTATCAGACCACATCTACTATACTCTCTGACATACGTCATATAAAGATAGTATTTATCAGACCACATCTATTGTACTCTCTGATATACATCATATAAAGATAGTATTTATCAGATCACATCTACTATACTCTCTGACATAACTTATATTAAGATAGTATTTATCAGACCACATCTATTGTACTCTCTGATATACGTCATACAAAGATAGTACTTATCAGACCACATCTACTATACTCTCTGATATACGTCATATAAAGATAGTATTTATCAGACCACATCTAATACACTCTCTGATATACGTCATATAAAGATAGTATTTATCAGACCACATCTACTATACTCTCTGATATACATCATATAAAGATAGTATTTATCAGACCACAAATATTGTACTCTCTGATATACGTCATGTAAAGATAGTATTTATCAGACCACATCTACTATACTCTCTGACATACGTCATATAAAGATAGTATTTATCAGACCACATCTATTGTACTCTCTGATATACATCATATAAAGATAGTATTTATCAGACCACATCTACTATACTCTCTGACATACCTCATATTAAGATAGTATTTATCAGACCACATCTATTGTACTCTCTGATATACATCATATAAAGATAGTATTTATCAGACCACATCTATTGTACTCTCTGATATACATCATGTAAAGATAGTATTTATCAGACCACATCTATTGTACTCTCTGATATACGTCATATAAAGATAGTATTTATCAGACCACATCTATTGTACTCTCTGATATACGTCATATTAAGATAGTATTTATCAGACCACACCTACTATACTCTCTGATATACGTCATATAAAGATAGTATTTATCAGACCACACCTACTATACTCTCTGATATACGTCATATAAAGATAGTATTTATCAGACCACATCTATTGTACTCTCTGATATACGTCATATAAAGATAGTATTTATCAGACCACATCTATTATACTCTCTGATATACGTCATATTAAGATAGTATTTATCAGACCACATCTATTGTACTCTCTGATATACGTCATATAAAGATCATATTTATCAGACCACATCTATTGTACTCTCTGATATACGTCATATTAAGATAGTATTTATCAGACCACATCTATTGTACTCTCTGATATACGTCATATAAAGATAGTATTTATCAGACCACACCTACTATACTCTCTGATATACGTCATATAAAGATAGTATTTATCAGACCACATCTAATATACTCTCTGATATACATCATATAAAGATAGTATTTATCAGACCACATCTAATATACTCTCTGATATACGTCATATAAAGATAGTATTTATCAGACCACATCTACTATACTCTCTGATATACGTCATATAAAGATAGTATTTATCAGACCACATCTATTGTACTCTCTGATATACGTCATGTAAAGATAGTATTTATCAGACCACATCTACTATACTCTCTGACATACGTCATATAAAGATAGTATTTATCAGACCACATCTATTGTACTCTCTGATATACATCATATAAAGATAGTATTTATCAGACCACATCTAATATACTCTCTGATATACGTCATATTAAGATAGTATTTATCAGACCACACTTTCTATACTCTCTGATATACGTCATATAAAGATAGTATTTATCAGACCACATCTACTATACTCTCTGATATACGTCATATAAAGATAGTATTTATCAGACCACACCTACTATACTCTCTGATATACGTCATATAAAGATAGTACTTATCAGATCACATCTATTGTACTCTCTGACATACATCATATAAAGATAGTATTTATCAGACCACATCTACTATACTCTCTGATATACGTCATATAAAGATAGTATTTATCAGACCACATCTACTATACTCTCTGATATACGTCATATAAAGATAGTAGTTGTCAGACCAAATCTATTGTACTCTCTGATATACGTCATATAAAGATAGTATATATCAGACCACATCTATTGTGCATTCTGATATACGTCATATTAAGATAGTATTTATCAGACCACATCTACTATACTCTCTGATATACGTCATATAAAGATAGTATTTATCAGACCACATCTACTATACTCTCTGATATACGTCATATAAAGATAGTATTTATCAGACCACATCTACTATACTCTCTGATATACGTCATATAAAGATAGTATTTATCAGACCACATCTATTGTACTCTCTGATATATGTCATATAAAGATAGTATTTTTCAGACCACATCTACTATACTCTCTGATATACGTCATATAAAGATAGTATTTATCAGACCACATCTACTATACTCTCTGATATACGTCATATAAAGATAGTATTTATCAGACCACATCTAATACACTCTCTGATATACGTCATATAAAGATAGTATTTATCAGACCACATCTACTATACTCTCTGATATACGTCATATAAAGATAGTATTTATCAGACCACATCTAATACACTCTCTGATATACGTCATATAAAGATAGTATTTATCAGACCACATCTACTATACTCTCTGATATACATCATATAAAGATAGTATTTATCAGACCACAAATATTGTACTCTCTGATATACGTCATGTAAAGATAGTATTTATCAGACCACATCTACTATACTCTCTGACATACGTCATATAAAGATAGTATTTATCAGACCACATCTATTGTACTCTCTGATATACATCATATAAAGATAGTATTTATCAGACCACATCTACTATACTCTCTGACATACGTCATATAAAGATAGTATTTATCAGACCACATCTACTATACTCTCTGACATACGTCATATAAAGATAGTATTTATCAGACCACATCTACTATACTCTCTGATATACGTCATATAAAGATAGTATTTATCAGACCACACCTACTATACTCTCTGATATACGTCATATAAAGATAGTATTTATCAGACCACATCTATTGTACTCTCTGATATACGTCATATAAAGATAGTATTTATCAGACCACATCTATTGTACTCTCTGATATACGTCATATTAAGATAGTATTTATCAGACCACATCTACTATACTCTCTGATATACGTCATATAAAGATAGTATTTATCAGACAACATCTATTGTACTCTCTGATATACGTCATATTAAGATAGTATTTATCAGACCACATCTATTGTACTCTCCGATATACGTCATATAAAGATAGTATTTATCAGACCACATCTACTATACTCTCTGATATACGTCATATAAAGATAGTATTTATCAGACCACATCTACTATACTCTCTGATATACGTCATATAAAGATAGTATTTATCAGACCACATCTACTATACTCTCTGATATACGTCATATAAAGATAGTATTTATCAGACCACATCTAATATACTCTCTGATATACATCATATAAAGATAGTATTTATCAGACCACATCTAATATACTCTCTGATATACGTCATATAAAGATAGTATTTATCAGACCACATCTACTATACTCTCTGATATACGTCATATAAAGATAGTATTTATCAGACCACATCTATTGTACTCTCTGATATACGTCATATAAAGATAGTATTTATCAGACCACATCTAATATACTCTCTGATATACATCATGTAAAGATAGTATTTATCAGACCACATCTATTGTACTCTCTGATATACGTCATATAAAGATAGTATTTATCAGACCACATCTACTATACTCTCTGATATACGTCATATAAAGATAGTATTTATCAGACCACACTTTCTATACTCTCTGATATACGTCATATAAAGATAGTATTTATCAGACCACATCTACTATACTCTCTGATATACGTCATATAAAGATAGTATTTATCAGACCACACCTACTATACTCTCTGATATACGTCATATAAAGATAGTACTTATCAGATCACATCTATTGTACTCTCTGACATACATCATATAAAGATAGTATTTATCAGACCACATCTACTATACTCTCTGATATACGTCATATAAAGATAGTATTTATCAGACCACATCTACTATACTCTCTGATATACGTCATATAAAGATAGTAGTTGTCAGACCAAATCTATTGTACTCTCTGATATACGTCATATAAAGATAGTATATATCAGACCACATCTATTGTGCATTCTGATATACGTCATATTAAGATAGTATTTATCAGACCACATCTACTATACTCTCTGATATACGTCATATAAAGATAGTATTTATCAGACCACATCTACTATACTCTTTGATATACGTCATATAAAGATAGTATTTATCAGACCACATCTACTATACTCTCTGATATACGTCATATAAAGATAGTATTTATCAGACCACACTTTCTATACTCTCTGATATACGTCATATAAAGATAGTATTTATCAGACCACATCTATTGTACTCTCTGATATATGTCATATAAAGATAGTATTTTTCAGACCACATCTACTATACTCTCTGATATACGTCATATAAAGATAGTATTTATCAGACCACATCTACTATACTCTCTGATATACGTCATATAAAGATAGTATTTATCAGACCACATCTAATACACTCTCTGATATACGTCATATAAAGATAGTATTTATCAGACCACATCTACTATACTCTCTGATATACATCATATAAAGATAGTATTTATCAGACCACAAATATTGTACTCTCTGATATACGTCATGTAAAGATAGTATTTATCAGACCACATCTACTATACTCTCTGACATACGTCATATAAAGATAGTATTTATCAGACCACATCTATTGTACTCTCTGATATACATCATATAAAGATAGTATTTATCAGACCACATCTACTATACTCTCTGACATACCTCATATTAAGATAGTATTTATCAGACCACATCTATTGTACTCTCTGATATACATCATATAAAGATAGTATTTATCAGACCACATCTATTGTACTCTCTGATATACATCATGTAAAGATAGTATTTATCAGACCACATCTATTGTACTCTCTGATATACGTCATATAAAGATAGTATTTATCAGACCACATCTATTGTACTCTCTGATATACGTCATATTAAGATAGTATTTATCAGACCACACCTACTATACTCTCTGATATACGTCATATAAAGATAGTATTTATCAGACCACACCTACTATACTCTCTGATATACATCATATAAAGATAGTATTTATCAGACCACATCTACTATACTCTCTGATATACGTCATATAAAGATAGTATTTATCAGACCACATCTATTGTACTCTCTGATATACATCATGTAAAGATAGTATTTATCAGACCACATCTATTGTACTCTCTGATATACGTCATATAAAGATAGTATTTATCAGACCACATCTATTGTACTCTCTGATATACGTCATATTAAGATAGTATTTATCAGACCACACCTACTATACTCTCTGATATACGTCATATAAAGATAGTATTTATCAGACCACACCTACTATACTCTCTGATATACGTCATATAAAGATAGTATTTATCAGACCACATCTAATATACTCTCTGATATACATCATATAAAGATAGTATTTATCAGACCACATCTAATATACTCTCTGATATACGTCATATAAAGATAGTATTTATCAGACCACATCTTCTATACTCTCTGATATACGTCATATAAAGATAGTATTTCTCAGACCACATCTATTGTACTCTCTGATATATACGTCATGTAAAGATAATAGTATTTATCAGACCACATCTACTATACTCTCTGACATAAACGTCATATAAAGTCATATAGTATTTATCAGACCACTACTATCTATGTACTCTCTGATATACATCATATAAAGATAGTATTTATCAGACCACATCTAATATACTCTCTGATATACGTCATATTAAGATAGTATTTATCAGACCACACTTTCTATACTCTCTGATATACGTCATATAAAGATAGTATTTATCAGACCACATCTACTATACTCTCTGATATACGTCATATAAAGATAGTATTTATCAGACCACACCTACTATACACTCTGATATACGTCATATAAAGATAGTACTTATCAGACCACATCTATTGTACTCTCTGACATACATCATATAAAGATAGTATTTATCAGACCACATCTACTATACTCTCTGATATACGTCATATCAAGATAGTATTTATCAGACCACATCTACTATACTCTCTGATATACGTCATATAAAGATAGTAGTTGTCAGACCAAATCTATTGTACTCTCTGATATACGTCATATAAAGATAGTATATATCAGACCACATCTATTGTGCATTCTGATATACGTCATATTAAGATAGTATTTATCAGACCACATCTACTATACTCTCTGATATACGTCATATAAAGATAGTATTTATCAGACCACATCTACTATACTCTTTGATATACGTCATATAAAGATAGTATTTATCAGACCACATCTACTATACTCTCTGATATACGTCATATAAAGATAGTATTTATCAGACCACACTTTCTATACTCTCTGATATACGTCATATAAAGATAGTATTTATCAGACCACATCTATTGTACTCTCTGATATATGTCATATAAAGATAGTATTTTTCAGACCACATCTACTATACTCTCTGATATACGTCATATAAAGATAGTATTTATCAGACCACATCTACTATACTCTCTGATTATACGTCATATAAAGATAGTATTTATCAGACCACATCTAATACACTCTCTGATATACGTCATATAAAGATAGTATTTTATCAGACCACATCTACTATACTCTCTGATATACGTCATATAAAGATAGTATTTATCAGACCACATCTAATACACTCTCTGATATACGTCATATAAAGATAGTATTTATCAGACCACATCTACTATACTCTCTGATATACATCATATAAAGATAGTATTTATCAGACCACAAATATTGTACTCTCTGATATACGTCATGTAAAGATAGTATTTATCAGACCACATCTACTATACTCTCTGACATACGTCATATAAAGATAGTATTTATCAGACCACATCTATTGTACTCTCTGATATACATCATATAAAGATAGTATTTATCAGACCACATCTACTATACTCTCTGACATACGTCATATAAAGATAGTATTTATCAGACCACATCTACTATACTCTCTGATATACGTCATATAAAGATAGTATTTATCAGACCACATCTACTATACTCTCTGATATACGTCATATAAAGATAGTATTTATCAGACCACACCTACTATACTCTCTGATATACGTCATAAAAAGATAGTATTTATCAGACCACATCTATTGTACTCTCTGATATACGTCATATAAAGATAGTATTTATCAGACCACATCTATTGTACTCTCTGATATACGTCATATTAAGATAGTATTTATCAGACCACATCTACTATACTCTCTGATATACGTCATATAAAGATAGTATTTATCAGACCACATCTATTGTACTCTCTGATATATACGTCATATTAAGATAGTATTTATCAGACCACATCTATTGTACTCTCCGATATACGTCATATAAAGATAGTATTTATCAGACCACACCTACTATACTCTCTGATATACGTCATATAAAGATAGTATTTATCAGACCACATCTACTATACTCTCTGATATACGTCATATAAAGATAGTATTTATCAGACCACATCTACTATACTCTCTGATATACGTCATATAAAGATAGTATTTATCAGACCACATCTAATATACTCTCTGATATACATCATATAAAGATAGTATTTATCAGACCACATCTAATATACTCTCTGATATACGTCATATAAAGATAGTATTTATCAGACCACATCTACTATACTCTCTGATATATGTCATATAAAGATAGTATTTATCAGACCACATCTATTGTACTCTCTGATATAACGTCATATAAAGATAGTATTTATCAGACCACATCTAATATACTCTCTGATATACATCATGTAAAGATAGTATTTATCAGACCACATCTATTGTACTCTCTGATATACGTCATATAAAGATAGTATTTATCAGACCACATCTACTATACTCTCTGATATACGTCATATAAAGATAGTATTTATCAGACCACACTTTCTATACTCTCTGATATACGTCATATAAAGATAGTATTTATCAGACCACATCTACTATACTCTCTGATATACGTCATATAAAGATAGTATTTATCAGACCACACCTACTATACTCTCTGATATACGTCATATAAAGATAGTACTTATCAGATCACATCTATTGTACTCTCTGACATACATCATATAAAGATAGTATTTATCAGACCACATCTACTATACTCTCTGATATACTTCATATAAAGATAGTATTTATCAGACCACATCTACTATACTCTCTGATATACGTCATATAAAGATAGTAGTTGTCAGACCAAATCTATTGTACTCTCTGATATACGTCATATAAAGATAGTATATATCAGACCACATCTATTGTGCATTCTGATATACGTCATATTAAGATAGTATTTATCAGACCACATCTACTATACTCTCTGATATACGTCATACAAAGATAGTATTTATCAGACCACATCTACTACACTCTTTGATATACGTCATATAAAGATAGTATTTATCAGACCACATCTACTATACTCTCTGATATACGTCATATAAAGATAGTATTTATCAGACCACACTTTCTATACTCTCTGATATACGTCATATAAAGATAGTATTTATCAGACCACATCTATTGTACTCTCTGATATATGTCATATAAAGATAGTATTTTTCAGACCACATCTACTATACTCTCTGATATACGTCATATAAAGATAGTATTTATCAGACCACATCTACTATACTCTCTGATATACGTCATATAAAGATAGTATTTATCAGACCACATCTAATACACTCTCTGATATACGTCATATAAAGATAGTATTTATCAGACCACATCTACTATACTCTCTGATATACATCATATAAAGATAGTATTTATCAGACCACAAATATTGTACTCTCTGATATACGTCATGTAAAGATAGTATTTATCAGACCACATCTACTATACTCTCTGACATACGTCATATAAAGATAGTATTTATCAGACCACATCTACTATACTCTCTGATATACATCATATTAAGATAGTATTTATCAGACCACACTTTCTATACTCTCTGATATACATCATATAAAGATAGTATTTATCAGATCACATCTACTATACTCTCTGACATAACTTATATTAAGATAGTATTTATCAGACCACATCTATTATACTCTCTGACATACGTCATATAAAGATAGTACTTATCAGACCACATCTCTTGTACTCTCTTGATATACATCATATAAAGATAGTATTTGTCAGACCACATCTACTATACTCTCTGACATACGTCATATAAAGATAGTATTTATCAGACCACATCTATTGTACTCTCTGATATACATCATATAAAGATAGTATTTATCAGATCACATCTACTATACTCTCTGATATACGTCATATAAAGATAGTATTTATCAGACCACATCTGCTATACTCTCTGATATACGTCATATAAAGATAGTATTTATCAGACCACATCTATTGTACTCTCTGATATACATCATATAAAGATAGTATTTATCAGACCACATCTACTATACTCTCTGATATACGTCATATAAAGATAGTACTTATCAGACCACATCTCTTGTACTCTCTTGATATACATCATGCAAAGATAGTATTTATCAGACCACACCTACTATACTCTCTGATATACGTCATGCAAAGATAGTATTTATCAGACCACATCTAATACACTCTCTTATATATGTCATATAAAGATAGTATTTATCAGACCACACCTACTATACTCTCTGATATACGTCATATAAAGATAGTATTTATCAGACCACATCTATTATATTCTCTGATGTTCTGTGGGATTATTGAGCTTAATTATCCACAAAACATTCAATGAAGAGAACTATATTTTTTAAGCACATTTGATGCCTTTGTCAGCTAATAAATATGATTTTTTTTATTTTTGTTGAAAGATTTTATTTTCGATTTGGATGGTGCTTTATTGGTAGTGCAGAAGGTGCAAATATTCTTCCCCTTATACTGGAGTGACTTTTCAGTCTTGTTTATACCATGTATACAGACAAGAAAAATTTTACCTCCTCCTTTGTAAACAGGTATTCTGGTTCAGTACTCCTGTTTTACCATGTGATACAGACAAGTAAGAATATTTTACCTCCTCCTTTTTGTGTACAGGTATTCTGGTGGTACTCTCTGTTTTACCATGTATACAGACAAGTAAGAATATTTTACCTCCTCCTTTGTGTACAGGTATTCTGGTGGTACTCTGTTTTACCTTGTGTACAGACAAGTAAGAATATTTTACCTCCTCCTTTGTGTACAGGTATTCTGGTGGTACTCTGTTTTACCATGTATACAGACAAGTAAGAATATTTTACCTCCTCCTTTGTGTACAGGTATTCTGGTGGTACTCTGTTTTACCATGTGTACAGACAAGTAAGAATATTTTACCTCCTCCTTTGTAAACAGGTATTCTGGTGGTACTCTGTTTTACCATGTATACAGACAAGTAAGAATATTTTACCTCCTCCTTTGTGTACAGGTATTCTGGTGGTACTCTGTTTTACCATGTATACAGACAAGTAAGAATATTTTACCTCCTCCTTTGTAAACAGGTATTCTGGTGGTACTCTGTTTTACCTTGTGTACAGACAAGTAAGAATATTTTACCTCCTCCTTTGTGTACAGGTATTCTGGTGGTACTCTGTTTTACCATGTATACAGACAAGTAAGAATATTTTACCTCCTCCTTTGTGTACAGGTATTCTGGTGGTACTCTGTTTTACCATGTATACAGACAAGTAAGAATATTTTACCTCCTCCTTTGTGTACAGGTATTCTGGTGGTACTCTGTTTTACCATGTGTACAGACAAGTAAGAATATTTTACCTCCTCCTTTGTGTACAGGTATTCTGGTGGTACTCTGTTTTACCTTGTGTACAGACAAGTAAGAATATTTTACCTCCTCCTTTGTGTACAGGTATTCTGGTGGTACTCTGTTTTACCATGTTATACAGACAAGTAAGAATATTTTACCTCCTCCTTTGTAAACAGGTATTCTGGTGGTACTCTGTTTTACCTTGTGTACAGACAAGTAAGAATATTTTACCTCCTCCTTTTGTAAACAGGTATTCTGGTGGTTTTCTGTTTTACCCTTGTGTACAGACAAGTAAGAATATTTTACCTCCTCCTTTGTGTACAGGTATTCTGGTGGTACTTCTGTTTTACCTTGTGTACAGACAAGTAAGAATATTTTACCTCCTCCTTTGTGTACAGGTATTCTGGTGGTACTCTGTTTTACCTTGTGTATACAGACAAGTAAGAATATTTTACCTCCTCCTTTGTGTACAGGTATTCTGGTGGTACTCTGTTTTACCTTGTGTACAGACATAGTAAGAATATTTTACCTCCTCCTTTGTGTACAGGTATTCTGGTGGTACTCTGTTTTACCTTGTATACAGACAAGTAAGAATATTTTACCTCCTCCTTTGTGTACAGGTATTCTGGTGGTACTCTGTTTTACCTTGTGTACAGACAAGTAACAATATTTTTACCTCCTCCTTTGTGTAAACAGGTATTCTGGTGGTACTCTGTTTTACCTTTGTGTACAGACAAGTAAGAATATTTTACCTCCTCCTTTTGTAAACAGGTATTCTGGTGGTACTCTGTTTTACCTTGTGTACAGACAAGTAAGAATATTTTACCTCCTCCTTTGTGTACAGGTATTCTGGTGGTGGTACTCTGTTTTACCATTTGGTTATACCAGACAAGTAAGAATATTTTACCTCCTCCTTTGTGTACAGGTATTCTGGTGGGTACTCTGTTTTTACCATAGTATACAGACAAGTAAGAATATTTTACCTCCTCCTTTGTAAACAGGTATTCTGGTGGTACTCTGTTTTACCATGTATACAGACAAGTAAGAATATTTTACCTCCTCCTTTGTGTACAGGTATTCTGGTGGTACTCTGTTTTACCATTGTATACAGACAAGTAAGAATATTTTACCTCCTCCTTTGTGTACAGGTATTCTGGTGGTACTCTGTTTTACCTTGTGTACAGACAAGTAAGAATATTTTACCTCCTCCTTTGTGTACAGGTATTCTGGTGGTACTCTGTTTTTAACCAATGTATACAGACAAGTAAGAATATTTTACCTCCTCCTTTGTGTACAGGTATTCTGGTGGTACTTTCTGTTTTACCTTGTGTACAGACAATTTAAGAATATTTTACCTCCTCCTTTGTAGTAAACAGGTATTCTGGTGTGGTACTCTGTTTTACCATGTGTACAGACAAGTAACAATATTTTACCTCCTCCTTTGTGTACAGGTATTCTGGTGGTACTCTGTTTTACCTGTGTACAGACAAGTAAGAATATTTTACCTCCTCCTTTGTAAAACAGGTATTCTGGTGGTACTCTGTTTTACCATGTATACAGACAAGTAACAATATTTTACCTCCTCCTTTGTAAAAACAGGTATTCTGTTGGTACTCTGTTTTACCTTGTGTACAGACAAGTAAGAATATTTTACCTCCTCCTTTGTGTACAGGTAGTTCCTGGTGGTACTGCTGTTTTTACCTTGTGTACAACAAGTACGTAATATTTTACCTCCTCCTTTGTAAACAGGTATTCTGGTGGTTTTCTGTTTTACCATGTATACAGACAAGTAAGAATATTTTACCTCCTCCTTTGTGTACAGTATTCTGGTGGTACTCTGTTTTACCTTGTGTACAGACAAGTAAGAATATTTTACCTCCTCCTTTGTGTACAGGTATTCTGGTGGTTTTCTGTTTTACCTGTGTTTACAGACAAAGTAAAGAATATTTTACCTCCTCCTTTGTGTACAGGTATTCTGGTGGTACTCTCTGTTTTACCTTGTTGTACAGACAAGTAAGAATATTTTTACGGCCTCCTCCTTGTGTTACAGGTATACTCTGTTTTAACCTTGTGTCAGACAAGTAAGAATATTTTACCTCCTCCTTTGTGTACAGGTATTCTGGTGGTACTCTGTTTTCTGTAAGAATTTTTTACCTCCACTTTTGTTTACAGGTATTCTGGTGGTTAAACTTCACCTTGTGTACAGACAAGTAAGAATATTTTTACCTCCTCCTTTGTTGTACAGTTATTCTGGTGGAAACTACTCTGTTTTACCTTGTGTACAGACAAGTAAGAATATTTTACCTCCTCCTTTGTGTACAGGTATTCTGGTGGTACTCTGTTTTACCATGTATACAGACAAAGTAAGAATATTTTATTTGTACAGACATTTTAAAAAAACCTTCCCCCTTTTACTTGTGTATAGAACAGGGTAGAATTCCTGGGGTTATGGTGGTTTATCTGTTTTTTTTTACAAGGTGTTCCCTGGTTAAACAGGGTATTTACCTTATTTACAGACAATTAAGAATAATTTATGCCTCATCCATTGGGGGGTTAAACAGTGTTATATCTTTGTATGGTTACTTCTGTTTTACTTTTTGTATAGGGACAAAAATAAGAATATTTTAAACCTCCTCTATTGTAAACAGTTATTTCTGTGGTACACTGTTTGACCATTTATACAGACGAAGATAAGAATAGGATTTTACCCTCCTCGTTTGTAAATCAGTATTCTGGTGGTTTTCCTGTTTTTACCTTGTGTACAGAAAAAGAATCAATATTTTTACCTCCACCTTTGGTGTACAGGTCATTCTGTTGGTTTCTGTTTATACCCTTATGTAGCAGGGGGACAATGTAAGAATATTTTACTCCTCCTATGTTGTACTAGGTATTTTCCTGGTGGTACTCTGTTTTTACCTTGTGTTACATACAAGTAAGAATATTTTTACCTCCCTACTCCGTGTGGTGATTGTATGTGACCGGGGAGAGGCATCTTTGGGGCAGGATTCTGTGATCCTCTATACTAGTTTTTACATACCTCAAGTGATATGTGGCCATTACTAGGTTTACAGTATACATACCTCATACTGATTTCCCACCCCTTGATGTGGCAGCCTCTATACTAGGTATTTACATTACATACCTCATACTGAATTTCCACTCCCTTGATGTGCCAGGCGGCTCTATACTAGTATTACACGTATTACATACCTCATACTGATTTCCTACTCCCTTGATGTAGCCAGCCTCTATACTAGGTAAACAGTTTTACAGTACCTACATACTGAGTTTCCCACCCCTTGATGTGGCCAGCCTCTATACTAGAATAATACAGTATCACATTACCTCATACTGATTTCCCACTCCCTTGATGTGGGCCAGCCTCTATACTAGGTATTACAGTATTACATACCTCATATGATTTCCCCTCCCCTTGATGTGGCCAGGCTCTATACTAGGTATTACTATACCTCATACCTGGATTTCCCATACCCTCATGAATGTGGGCAGAGGCTCTAAATACTAGGATAATACATATTACATACCTCATACTGATTTCCCTACCTCCCTTGATGTTAGCCAGCCTCTATACTAGGTTAAATACAGATTTACATACCTCATACTGATTTCCCACCCCTTGATGTGGCCAGGCCTCTATACTAGATAATACAGTATTTCACATACCTCATACTGATTTTCCCACTCCCCTTGATGTGGCCAGCCTCTCTATAACTAGGTTATTGCAACAGTATTACATACCTCATACTGATTTTCCCCTCCCCTTGATGTGGCCAGGCTCTATACTAGGTTAAAACAGTATTACATACCTCATACTGATTTCCCATCCCTTGATGTGGCCAGCCTCTATACTAGGTAATTACAGTATTACATACCTCATACTGATTTCCTACTCCCCTTGATGTAGCCAGCCTCTATACTAGGTATTACACAGTTATTACATACCTCATACTGATTTCCCACCCCTTGATGTGCCCAGGCCCTCTATACTAGTATAATACAGTTATTACATACCTCATACTGATTTCCCCACCCCTTGATGTGGCCAGCCTCTATACTGAGAGGTATACTAGGGTATTACCATACCTCATACTGATTTCCCTCCCCTTGATGTGGGCCATCTTGTTAATACACAGTATCCACTTCCTCTTATACGATTATCTCTACACTCCCTTTATGTGTCCCTGCCTCTATACTAGTATTACATACCTCATACTGATTTCCAACCCTTGATGTGGCCAGGCTCTATACTAGGTAATTACAGTATTACATACCTCATACTGATTTCCCACTCCCTTGATGTAGCCCCAGCCTCTATACTTAGTATTTAATACAGTTTCACAATACCTCATACTGATTTTCCCCCATCCCTTGATGTGGCCAGCCTCTATACTATGATAATTACAGTATCACATACCTCATACTGATTTCCCACTCCCTTGATGTGGGCCAGCCTCTATATCTAGGTAATAATTACAGTAATTACATACCTCATACTGATTTCCCTAACCCCTTGATGTGGCCAGCCTCTATACTAGGTATTTACATACCTCATACTGATTTCCCACTCCCTTGATGTGGCCAGCCTCTTATACTAGGTATTACAGTATTACATACCTCATACTGATTTCCCAACCCTTGATGTTGCCAGCCTCTATACTAGGTATTACAGTATTACATACCTCATACTGATTTTCCCACCCCTTGATGTGGCCAGCCTCTATACTAGGTTTATTGCATACCTCCATACTGAATTTCCCCCACCCCTTGATCATGTGTGGCCTGCATCTATACTAGGTATTCAGTATCTCATACCTCATACTGATTTCCCACCCCTTGATGTGGCCAGCCTCTATACTAGATAATACAGTATTACATACCTCATACTGATTTCCCACCCCTTGATGTGGCCAGCCTCTATACTAGGTATTACAGTATTACATACCTCATACTGATTTCCCACTCCCTTGATGTGGCCAGCCTCTATACTAGGTATTACAGTATTACATACCTCATACTGATTTCCCTCCCCTTGATGTGGCCAGGCTCTATACTAGGTATTACATACCTCATACTGATTTCCCACTCCCTTGATGTGGCCAGCCTCTATACTAGGTATTACAGTATTACATACCTCATACTGATTTTCCCTCCCCTTGATGTGGGCCCAGGCTCTATACTAGGTATTACAGTATTTACATGTGGCCGAAGCCTCTATACTGATTTCCCACTCCCTTCCCAATGTGGCCAGGCCTCTATACTAGGTATTACGAGTATTACATACCTCATACTGGATTTCCCACCCCTTGATGTGGCCAGCCTCTATACTAGGTAACATTACAGTATTACATACCTCATACTGTATCACATACTCCATACTGATTTCCAACCCTTGATGTGGCCAGCCTCTATACTAGGTAATTACAGTATTACATACCTCATTACTGATTTCCGTACGTCCCTTGATGTGGCCCAGCCTCTATACTAGGTAAAACAGTTTTTACATACCTCATACTGATTTCCCCACTCCCTTGATGTGGCCAGCCTCTATACTAGATATTACAGTATTACATACCATACCTCATACTGATTTCCCATCCCCTTGATGTGGCCAGCCCCTCTATACTAGGTATTAGTACAGTATTACATACCTCATACTGATTTCCCACTCCCTTGATGTGGCCAGCCTCTATACTAGGTATTACAGTATTACATACTAATACTGATTTCCCACTCCCTTGATGTGGCCAGGCTCTATACTAGTATACAGTATTACATACCTCATACTGATTTTCCCACCCTTGATGTTTTTGGCCAGCCTCTATACTTAGGTATTACAGTATTACATACCTCATACTGATTTCCCACCCCCTTGATGTGGCCAGCCCTCTATACTAGGTAAATACAGTTATTACATACCTCATACTGATTTCCCACCCCTTGATGTGCCAGCCTCTATACTAGGTATTACAGTATTACATACCTCATACTGATTTCCCACCCCTTGATGTGGCCAGCCTCTATACTAGGTATATTACAGTATTACATACCTCATACTGATTTCCCATCCCTTGATGTGGCCAGCCTCTATACTAGGTATATGTATACAGTATTACAAACCTCATACTGTTTTTCCCACCCCTTGATGTGGCCAGCCTCTATACTAGATAATACAGTATTACATACCTCATACTGATTTCCCACCCCTGATGTGGCCAGCCTCTTATACTAGGTATTACAGTATTACATACCTCATACTGATTTCCCTCCCCTTGATGTGGCCAGCCTCTTACTAGGTATTACAGTATTACATACCTCATACTGATTTCTCCACCCCTTGATGTGGCCAGCCTCTATACTAG
This sequence comes from Argopecten irradians, assembly GCF_041381155.1. NCBI lineage: Eukaryota > Metazoa > Mollusca > Bivalvia > Pectinida > Pectinidae > Argopecten > Argopecten irradians. The sequence goes on from NC_091135.1 coordinate 60,315,302, forward strand.
GTATTACAGTATTACATACCTCATACTGATTTCCCACCCCTTGATGTGGCCAGCCTCTATACTAGAATTACAGTATTACATACCTCATACTGATTTCCCTCCCCTTGATGTGGCCAGCCTCTATACTAGGTATTACAGTATTACATACCTCATACTGATTTCCCACCCCTTGATGTGGCCAGCCTCTATACTAGAGTATTACAGTCATATCTACAGCCTATATACTAGGTAAAACAGTATTACAAACCTCATACTGATTTCCCACCCCTTGATGTGGCCAGGCTCTATACTAGGTATTACAGTATTAACATACCTCATACTGATATCCACCTTATGTGCCACATACCACATACTGATTTCCCACCCCTTGATGTGGCCAGCCTCTATACTAGGTATTACAGTATTACATACCTCATACTGATTTCCCACCCCTTGATGTGGCCAGCCTCTATACTAGGTATTACAGTATTACATACCTCATACTGATTTCCCACTCCCTTGATGTGGCCAGCCTCTATACTAGATAATACAGTATTACATACCTCATACTGATTTCCCACCCCTTGATGTGGCCAGCCTCTATACTAGGTATTACAGTATTACATACCTCATACTGATTTTCCCACTCCCTTGATGTAGCCAGCCTCTATACTAGGTAAAACAGTTTTACATACCTCATACTGATTTCCCACCCCTTGATGTGGCCAGCCTCTATACTAGGTATTACATACCTCATACTGATTTTACATAGCCTCAATATACTGATTTCCCACCCCTTGATATGGCCAGCCTCTATACTAGGTATTGCATACCTCATACTGATTTCCCTCCCCTTGATGTGGCCAGCCTCTATACTAGATAATACAGTATCACATACCTCATACTGATTTCCCACCCCTTGATGTGGCCAGCCTCTATACTAGGTATTACAGTATTACATACCTCATACTGATTTCCTACTCCCTTGATGTAGCCAGCCTCTATACTAGGTATTACAGTATTACATACCTCATACTGATTTCCCACCCCTTGATGTGGCCAGCCTCTATACTAGGTATTACAGTATTACATACCTCATACTGATTTCCCACCCCTTGATGTGGCCAGCCTCTATACTAGGTAATACAGTATTACATACCTCATACTGATTTCCCACCCCTTGATGTGGCCAGCCTCTATACTAGGTATTACAGTATTACATACCTCATACTGATTTCCCACCCCTTGATGTGGCCAGCCTCTATACTAGGTAAAACAGTTTTACATACCTCATACTGATTTCCCACCCCTTGATGTGGCCAGCCTCTATACTAGGTATTACATACCTCATACTGATTTCCCACTCCCTTGATGTGGCCAGCCTCTATACTAGGTATTACAGTATTACATACCTCATACTGATTTCCCACCCCTTGATGTGCCAGCCTCTATACTAGGTATTACAGTATTACATACCTCATACTGATTTCCCACCCCTTGATGTGGCCAGCCTCTATACTAGGTAATTACAGTATTACATACCTCATACTGATTTCCCACCCCTTGATGTGGCCAGCCTCTATACTAGGTATTACAGTATTACATACCTCATACTGATTTCCCACTCCCTTGATGTGGCCAGCCTCTATACTAGGTATTACAGTATTACATACCTCATACTGATTTCCCTCCCCTTGATGTGGCCAGCCTCTATACTAGGTATTACAGTATACATACCTCATACTGATTTCCCTCCCCTTGATGTGGCCAGGCCTCTATACTAGGTATTACAGTATTACATACCTCATACTGATTTCCCACCCCTTGATGTGGCCAGCCTCTATACTAGGTAATACAGTATTACATACCTCATACTGATTTCCCACCCCTTGATGTGGCCAGCCTCTATACTAGATAATACAGTATCACATACCTCATACTGATTTCCCACTCCCTTGATGTGGCCAGCCTCTATACTAGGTATTACAGTATTACATACCTCATACTGATTTCCCACCCCTTGATGTGGCCAGCCTCTATACTAGGTATACAGTATTACATACCTCATACTGATTTTCCCACCCCTTGATGTGGCCAGCCTCTATACTAGGTAATACGTTACATACCTCATACTGATTCCCTCCATACTGATATTTCCACATACCTCATACTGATTTCCCTCCCCTTGATGTGGCCAGCCTCTATACTAGGTATTACAGTATTACATACCTCATACTGATTTCCCACCCCTTGATGTGGCCAGCCTCTATACTAGGTATTACAGTATTACATACCTCATACTGATTTCCCACCCCTTGATGTGGCCAGCCTCTATACTAGGTATTACAGTATTACATACCTCATACTGATTTCCCACCCCTTGATGTGGCCAGCCTCTATACTAGGTATTACAGTATTACATGCCCTCATACTGATTTCCCATACCCCTTGATGTGGCCAGCCTCTATACTAGTAATACAGTATTACATACCTCATACTGATTTCCCACTCCCTTGATGTGGCCAGCCTCTATACTAGGTATTACAGTATTACATACCTCATACTGATTTCCCACCCCTTGATGTGGCCAGCCTCTATACTAGGTAAAACAGTTTTACATACCTCATACTGATTTCCCACCCCTTGATATGGCCAGCCTCTATACTAGATAATACAGTATTACATACCTCATACTGATTTCCCTCCCCTTGATGTGGCCAGCCTCTATACTAGATAATACAGTATTACATACCTCATACTGATTTCCCTCCCCTTGATGTGGCCAGCCTCTATACTAGGTATTACAGTATTACATACCTCATACTGATTTCCCACCCCTTGATGTGGCCAGCCTCTATACTAGGTATTACAGTATTACATACCTCATACTGATTTCCCACCCCTTGATGTGGCCAGCCTCTATACTAGGTATTACAGTATTACATACCTCATACTGATTTCCCTACTCCCTTGATGTGGCCAGCCTCTATACTAGGATAATACAGTATTACATACCTCATACTGATTTCCCACCCCTTGATGTGGCCAGCCTCTATACTAGGTATACAGTATTACATACCTCATACTGATTTCCCACCCCTTGATGTGGCCAGCCTCTATACTAGGTAATTACAGTATCACATACCTCATACTGATTTCCCACCCCTTGATGTGGCCAGCCTCTATACTAGGTATTACAGTATTACATACCTCATACTGATTTCCCACCCCTTGATGTGGCCAGCCTCTATACTAGGTAAAACAGTATTACATACCTCATACTGATTTCCCACCCCTTGATGTGGCCAGCCTCTATACTAGGTAATACAGTATTACATACCTCATACTGATTTCCCACCCCTTGATGTGGCCAGCCTCTATACTAGATAATACGTATTACATACCTCATACTGATTTCCCTCCCCTTGATGTGGCCAGCCTCTATACTAGGTATTACAGTACCTCACATACCTCATACTGATTTCCCACCCCTTGATGTGGCCAGCCTCTATACTAGATAATACAGTATCACATACCTCATACTGATTTCCCACCCCTTGATGTGGCCAGCCTCTATACTAGGTATTACAGTATTACATACCTCATACTGATTTCCCACTCCCTTGATGTGGCCAGCCTCTATACTAGGTATTACAGTATTACATACCTCATACTGATTTCCCACCCCTTGATGTGGCCAGCCTCTATACTAGGTATTACAGTATTACATACCTCATACTGATTTCCCACCCTTGATGTGGCCAGCCTCTATACTAGGTATTACAGTATTACATACCTCATACTGATTTCCACCCCTTGATGTGGCCAGCCTCTATACTAGGTAAAACAGTATTACATACCTCATACTGATTTCCCACCCCTTGATGTGGCCAGCCTCTATACTAGGTATGATATGCCAGCCTCTATACTAGGTACATACCTCATACTGATTTTCCTCCCCTTGATGTGGCCAGCCTCTATACTAGGTATTACAGTATCACATACCTCATACTGATTTCCCACCCTTGATGTGTCCAGCCTCTATACTAGGTATTACAGTATTACATACCTCATACTGATTTCCCACCCCTTGATGTGGCCAGCCTCTATACTAGATAATACAGTATCACATACCTCATACTGATTTCCCACCCCTTGATGTGGCCAGCCTCTATACTAGGTATTACAGTATTACATACCTCATACTGATTTCCTACTCCCTTGATGTAGCCAGCCTCTATACTAGGTAAAACAGTTTTACATACCTCATACTGATTTCCCACCCCTTGATGTGGCCAGCCTCTATACTAGGTAAAACAGTTTTACATACCTCATACTGATTTCCCACTCCTGGATGTGGCCAGGCTCTATACTAGGTATTACAGTATTACATACCTCATACTGATTTCCCACCCCTTGATGTGGCCAGCCTCTATACTAGGTATTACAGTATTACATACCTCATACTGATTTTCCACTCCCTTGATGTGCCAGGCTCTATACTAGGTATTACAGTATTACATACCTCATACTGATTTCCTACTCCCTTGATGTAGCCAGCCTCTATACTAGGTAAAACAGTATTACATACCTCATACTGATTTCCCACCCCTTGATGTGGCCAGCCTCTATACTAGGTATTACAGTATTACATACCTCATACTGATTTCCCACTCCCTTGATGTGGCCAGCCTCTATACTAGGTATTACAGTATTACATACCTCATACTGATTTCCCACTCCCCTTGATGTGCCAGCCTCTATACTAGGTATTACAGTTTTACATACCTCATACTGATTTCCCACCCCTTGATGTGGCCAGCCTCTATACTAGGTAATACAGTTTACATACCTCATACTGATTTCCCACCCCTTGATGTGGCCAGCCTCTATACTAGGTATTACAGTATTACATACCTCATACTGATTTCCCACTCCCTTGATGTGGCCAGGCTCTATACTAGGTATTACATACCTCATACTGATTTCCTACATACCTCATACTGATTTCCCACCCCTTGATGTGGCCAGCCTCTATACTAGGTATTACAGTATTACATACCTCATACTGATTTCCCACTCCCTTGATGTGGCCAGCCTCTATACTAGATAATACAGTATTACAGTATTACATACCTCATACTGATTTCCCTCCCCTTGATGTGGCCAGCCTCTATACTAGGTAAATAAGGTATTACATACCTCATACTGATTTCCCTCCCCTTGATGTGGCCAGCCTCTATACTAGGTATTACAGTATTACATACCTCATACTGATTTCCCACCCCTTGATGTGGCCAGCCTCTATACTAGGTATTACAGTATTACATACCTCATACTGATTTCCCTCCCCTTGATGTGGCCAGCCTCTATACTAGGTATTACAGTATTACATACCTCATACTGATTTCCCACCCCTTGATGTGGCCAGCCTCTATACTAGATAATACAGTATTACATACCTCATACTGATTTCCCACTCCCTTGATGTGGCCAGCCTCTATACTAGGTATTACAGTATTACATACCTCATACTGATTTCCCTCCCCTTGATGTGGCCAGCCTCTATACTAGATAATACAGTATCACATACCTCATACTGATTTCCCACCCCTTGATGTGGCCAGCCTCTATACTAGGTATTACAGTATTACATACCTCATACTGATTTCCTACTCCCTTGATGTAGCCAGCCTCTATACTAGGTAAAACAGTTTTACATACCTCATACTGATTTCCCACCCCTTGATATGGCCGAGCCTCTATACTAGTAATATTACAGTATTACATACCTCATACTGATTTCCCACCCCTTGATGTGGCCAGCCTCTATACTAGATATTACAGTATTACATACCTCATACTGATTTCCCACCCCTTGATGTGGCCAGCCTCTATACTAGGTATTACAGTATTACATACCTCATACTGATTTCCCACCCCTTGATGTGGCCAGCCTCTATACTAGGTATTACAGTATTACATACCTCATACTGATTTCCCACCCCTTGATGTGGCCAGCCTCTATACTAGGTATTACAGTATTACATACCTCATACTGATTTCCCACCCCTTGATGTGGCCAGCCTCTATACTAGGTATTACAGTATTACATACCTCATACTGATTTCCTACTCCCTTGATGTAGCCAGCCTCTATACTAGGTAAAACAGTTTTACATACCTCATACTGATTTCCCACCCCTTGATGTGGCCAGCCTCTATACTAGGTATTACAGTATTACATACCTCATACTGATTTCCCACCCCTTGATGTGGCCAGCCTCTATACTAGGTATTACAGTATTACATACCTCATACTGATTTCCCACCCCTTGATGTGGCCAGCCTCTATACTAGGTATTACATACCTCATACTGATTTCCCTCCCCTTGATGTGGCCAGCCTCTATACTAGGTATTACAGTATTACATACCTCATACTGATTTCCCACTCCTGATCTCCCTTGATGTGGCCAGCCTCTATACTAGGTATTACAGTATTACATACCTCATACTGATTTCCGACTCCCTTGATGTGGCCAGCCTCTATACTAGGTATTACAGTATTACATACCTCATACTGATTTCCCTCCCCTTGATGTGGCCAGGCTCTATACTAGATAATACAGTATTACATACCTCATACTGATTTCCCACTCCCTTGATGTGGCCAGCCTCTATACTAGGTATTACAGTATTACATACCTCATACTGATTTCCCACCCCTTGATGTGGCCAGCCTCTATACTAGGTATTACAGTATTACATACCTCATACTGATTTCCCATGATTTCCCACTCCCTTGATGTGGCCAGCCTCTATACTAGGTATTACAGTATTACATACCTCATACTGATTTCCCACCCCTTGATGTGGCCAGCCTCTATACTAGATAATACAGTATCACATACCTCATACTGATTTCCCACCCCTTGATGTGGCCAGCCTCTATACTAGGTATTACAGTATTACATACCTCATACTGATTTCCTACTCCCTTGATGTAGCCAGCCTCTATACTAGGTAAAACAGTTTTACATACCTCATACTGATTTCCCACTCCCTTGATGTGGCCAGCCTCTATACTAGGTATTACAGTATTACATACCTCATACTGATTTCCCACCCCTTGATGTGCCAGCCTCTATACTAGGTATTACAGTATTACATACCTCATACTGATTTCCCACCCCTTGATGTGGCCAGCCTCTATACTAGGTATTACAGTATTACATACCTCATACTGATTTCCCACCCCTTGATGTGGCCAGCCTCTATACTAGGTATTACAGTATTACATACCTCATACTGATTTCCCACTCCCTTGATGTGGCCAGCCTCTATACTAGGTATTACAGTATTACATACCTCATACTGATTTCCCTCCCCTTGATGTGGCCAGCCTCTATACTAGGTATTACAGTATTACATACCTCATACTGATTTCCCACCCCTTGATGTGGCCAGCCTCTATACTAGGTATTACAGTATTACATACCTCATACTGATTTTCCACCCCTTGATGTGGCCAGCCTCTATACTAGGTATTACAGTATTACATACCTCATACTGATTTCCCACCCCTTGATGTGGCCAGCCTCTATACTAGGTATTACAGTATTACATACCTCATACTGATTTCCCACCCCTTGATGTGGCCAGCCTCTATACTAGGTATTACAGTATTACATACCTCATACTGATTTCCCACCCCTTGATGTGGCCAGCCTCTATACTAGGTATTACATACCTCATACTGATTTCCCACTCCCTTGATGTGGCCAGCCTCTATACTAGGTATTACAGTATTACATACCTCATACTGATTTCCCACCCCTTGATGTGGCCAGCCTCTATACTAGGTATTACAGTATTACATACCTCATACTGATTTCCCACCCCTTGATGTGGCCAGCCTCTATACTAGGTATTACATACCTCATACTGATTTCCCACCCCTTGATGTGGCCAGCCTCTATACTAGGTATTACAGTATTACATACCTCATACTGATTTCCCACCCCTTGATGTGGCCAGCCTCTATACTAGGTATTACATACCTCATACTGATTTTCCACCCCTTGATGTGGCCAGCCTCTATACTAGGTATTACAGTATTACATACCTCATACTGATTTCCCACCCCTTGATGTGGCCAGCCTCTATACTAGGTATTACAGTATTACATACCTCATACTGATTTCCCACCCCTTGATGTGGCCAGCCTCTACTATATATACGTATTACATACCTCATACTGATTTCCCACCCCTTGATGTGGCCAGCCTCTATACTAGGTATTACAGTATTACATACCTCATACTGATTTCCCACCCCTTGATGTGGCCAGCCTCTATACTAGGTATTACAGTATTACATACCTCATACTGATTTCCCACCCCTTGATGTGGCCAGCCTCTATACTAGGTATTACAGTATTACATACCTCATACTGATTTCCCACCCCTTGATGTGGCCAGCCTCTATACTAGGTATTACAGTATTACATACCTCATACTGATTTCCCACTCCTGGATGTGGCCAGCCTCTATACTATATTAGGTATTACATACCTCATACTGATTTCCCACCCCTTGATGTGGCCAGCCTCTATACTAGGTATTACAGTATTACATACCTCATACTGATTTCCCACCCCTTGATGTGGCCAGCCTCTATACTAGGTATTACAGTATTACATACCTCATACTGATTTCCCACCCCTTGATGTGGCCAGCCTCTATACTAGGTATTACAGTATTACATACCTCATACTGATTTCCCACCCCTTGATGTGGCCAGCCTCTATACTAGATATTACAGTATTACATACCTCATACTGATTTCCCACCCCTTGATGTGGCCAGCCTCTATACTAGGTATTACATACCTCATACTGATTTTCCACCTTCCCCTTGATGTGTCCAGCCTCTATACTAGATATTACAGTATTACATACCTCATACTGATTTCCCACCCCTTGATGTGGCCAGCCTCTATACTAGGTATTACAGTATTACATACCTCATACTGATTTCCCACCCCTTGATGTGGCCAGCCTCTATACTAGGTATTACAGTATTACATACCTCATACTGATTTTCCACCCCTTGATGTGGCCAGCCTCTATACTAGATAATACAGTATTACATACCTCATACTGATTTCCCACCCCTTGATGTGGCCAGCCTCTATACTAGGTATTACAGTATTACATACCTCATACTGATTTCCCACCCCTTGATGTGGCCAGCCTCTATACTAGGTATTACAGTATTACATACCTCATACTGATTTCCCACTCCCTTGATGTGGCCAGCCTCTATACTAGGTAAAACAGTATTACATACCTCATACTGATTTCCCACCCCTTGATGTGCCAGCCTCTATACTAGTATTACAGTATTACATACCTCATACTGATTTCCCACTCCCTTGATGTGGCCAGCCTCTATACTAGGTATTACAGTATTACATACCTCATACTGATTTCCCACCCCTTGATGTGGCCAGCCTCTATACTAGGTATTACAGTATTACATACCTCATACTGATTTCCCACCCCTTGATGTGGCCAGCCTCTATACTAGGTAAAACAGTATTACATACCTCATACTGATTTCCCACCCCTTGATGTGGCCAGCCTCTATACTAGATAATACAGTATCACATACCTCATACTGATTTCCCACCCCTTGATGTGGCCAGCCTCTATACTAGGTATTACAGTATTACATACCTCATACTGATTTCCCACCCCTTGATGTGGCCAGCCTCTATACTAGGTAATACAGTATTACATACCTCATACTGATTTCCCACCCCTTGATGTGGCCAGCCTCTATACTAGGTATTACAGTATTACATACCTCATACTGATTTTCCACTCCCTTGATGTGCCAGGCTCTATACTAGGTATTACATACCTCATACTGATTTCCTACTCCCTTGATGTTGCCAGTCTCTATACTAGGTAAAACAGTATTACATACCTCATACTGATTTTCCACCCCCTTGGGGTGTTTTCCTTTCTGTAGCCTCTTAATAGTCTGCAGGTCTTCCTCACTCAGCACAACATTCTGACCAGTCATCTTGTTTGTCACAGTTCTCCTAACAAAACAGATGTTCATGTAGACTCTATGTGTTTCAATATGAATTGTATAATTATAAAGCATAGGTAGATAAATTTCACAATAACATGCATTGATTTCACTCGTTCCATACTAGGATTCTAAATAATTTCCAGATGTCATTATTAGTCTCGTCCCATAATATGAACAATAAAGTATGTCTTCTCTATATATGTATTTCTGATAGGCCGAAATAATGTTAGAAAATGGGAAATTATGTTATAAATAATTACATTGTTATAAGATACATCATTCTGCATATTTGCATTTGATAAACAACTGATTAACAGCCAAGCAAAGTACGATCATTTGTCGAAACATGACCAGTATCACTGAGTATATTGATTGATTCTTTTGAATTCAGAAATGGCTGGATACATTCTTTCGAAATCTGTTCTTTTGGTATTAAATAGATAGGACTAAAATAAAGCTGATTGTGCCACAAGTAGGTTGGGGATTTTCCTTGTAGTTACCGTATTTCACCGCAAATAAGACCCCCCCCCCCCCCCCCAAAGAAGAAATAAAGGTCAAAAGTGGTGGGGGGTCTTATTTGCGGACAACCTGCTCTATGAGGTCGCCATCTTGGATTTTTTAATGTCCAGTGTCATTGTTGTAACAGTCGTATGACAGATGGGTAATAGCAAGATGTTCAAGTATTAATAATAATAATGAAGACCTATGAGTAAAATTAAATCAAATGTTAATGTTATGACAAATTAAAATATAAACAATACTATGGCGGTTGTTACGTAAGTCTGAAAGGGAAACGCACATTTTTGCAAGAGTCACGCGGACATTCACCAATGAATCAAAACGAAGAAACAGCATCATAAGCAATGTTATTTTAATCCAGAAGTTTTAATGATCGTATAGTTATTTTAAAATATTCAAATTCGGTTATTGTTTACGATAACAACTACATCTCCGTCTTAGTAAACACGTGAATCAATCGCCGTGAATCAGTAGGACGATCGCCATTCAGACTCAGGCCTATTTAAAGTTCACTGCAAACGTTTACATATCAAATTTGTTCATAAACAGAAGAATTTACGTACATTTGTCTCAGCCAAATGAGCAAACGATCGTGATTTAACTTCAACGTGCCGACATGCACTGATGCAGTTGTTTGTAACATCGTACACACATGTGTAGGAAAATGGCGCCGGGTTGAAGCCATACTTTCACATTTTCACACCGGGTCATGTTTGGGAATTTGATCGGTATTGCTATTGATACGACGATAGTTTGATAATATTTCAGATATTAATCCAAGTATTAACTGCATTAAAACATCGTAGCAAGTATTTTTGTATCCAGAGTAAAATACGAAACTTTGCGGCTAATCATATTATACTGGCTGCGTAAACAAAACATGGCGGCCGAAAAGTAAAGCATGGTTTCTCCAACTGATCGTAAACTACAGGTACGTTATGTTCACAAATAAACATATTTGAAACTGTAAATGCCTTACGTAGGTGTTTTAGGTAATGATTGTATTGAGTTAGAATCCACGGCTGCAGAAACAATCTGCATCAATGACGAATTTCTTTGCCGATTCATGTAAAAAATGACAAGCCATACGAACACTAAAACGTGTTGACCATGCCGATATGAAGTGTTCATGGAAACATATATCGGCGTATTTTGTTGAAAATAACCTCCAATTAAATATGAACACTGTCCACAATTCGTAGTTATTGATAATTAAATTAAATCAACCGTGAATTAACTTGAATTAAATGACAAAAATAACAAGCACACAAATAAACTTTTTATGCCGATAAAGAAAAACAAAAAGAAGTTCTGATACAAAGTCATTTTGGTGATATTTTTTATTACTCCATTGCTCAAATCCATCATCCAGTAAAACTGAAAAATAGGTGGGGGGTCTTATTTGCAGACATCCCCCCTAAGTCTGAAAATGTGTCAAAATAGGTGGGGGGTCTTATTTGCGGGAGGGGTCTTATTTGCGGTGAAATACGGTACATCTCACTGCCATCTTGTTTATATTAGTAATGACAGAGCAGAGCATTTCCTCAGATACTTAACCAAATTGGGTCACATGACATAAAATTTGTGCATTTCATAGAAATGCCTGCTATCACCTGAGAATGACATTTTTGTGTAAAACTCATCTGTTATCTGCTGAACCCAACTTATACAGCATATTTTCTTACCAGTAATCAGGATTGTCCATTTTATTAAGGAACTCATCCAATTCATCAGCCTTTTTCGGTTTGGCAATTTTCCTTCCTTCTACATCGTAACCAAGATGGTCATAATCCCTATACCACTCCAGTGGCACATTCCCTACAGTGTTCCGGATATCCTTAAGTGAGAAAACAAAAGGTACATATCTATATATGACTTCTATCATCAGACTTAGATCAAATTATTTACATATATCAGAAAATATTTGCTAAATGGTATGAGCTGAGACATGACCAACAATAATGTATACAACAGGGATGTGAACCTTACTCAATGGCATGGCAGGCATAAAATATTGCATGGTTGAGAAACAAATAGGTAAGTAAACTTCATTTTCCTTGTTGTTGTATATTACAAAGATTTACAACAATAACATACTTCCTCGTCAGAAGAGTCACTTTCATATTCATCTCTTTGGGGAGCGGACAGTCCTGTGTTGTCTGTTCCCTGTTCTGTCCTCCGTGACTTTCTAGATTTTGTAAGAGATTTTATGTTGATAGCTTTCTCCATAGAATCATCATCGCCTGTGTTATTATCACTTGATCCTTCCTCTATTTCCTCTACTGGTAAATCACTCACTTCTTCATCATCATTTTCATCTGATGAATCAGAGCTGTTGTTGCTGTCTTCATCCTTGAAACAATAAAGCAAAAGGGACATGAATTTTAAGGTATTGAAGGTTAATTGAATTGACTGAAAAACCGTAAGATTCCTCAAAGCAAGGCTGATCACTAGTATGGTACAATAAATCAAATTCAGCCTTAAAGCTGACAATGCAAGTTAAAAAGTATACATTTGAGAATAAAAAAAAAATAATAAAGTTTTTTTCGATATTTTTATTCAAAATTTGTTTCTTAGACAACCCCTTGCGTTTCTAAGGACGGGCAGTCGCCATTTTGTTTTAACTCTGCTTGGATACAACACTGGGTACCGACCCCTATATAAAGCGTGTGAACCACACACATGTGCAATCAGTCGAATGCTTGCTGTTCAAGGTATAACACTTGACCGGCTCTAGATCTAGTGTACTATATACCCAAGAGGTAATGATAATAAAATGGTTATTACTTTCAATGTTTTCTCAAATAAAGTTTTAAGAACCATATAAAGTTCTATACAGTTAAATTAAAAGTAATGAATGAATTCATACCTTCTTTCCACGTGCGAGATCCATTTTGATTATAACGTAAACAAACATGGAAATTCTAATAGGAGATAACATTATAAAAATAACAAGAGGCCCATGGGCCTTAACGGTCACCTGAGTTAGAATATATAATGAAACAAATAATAAAACAAATTAAAGACATATAAACACTATATGCTGGGCCTTGAAGTTGGTCAGTGATTTATAAATTTGACCTTTTTAGACTATGAAGAGTATTTGCTTCCATCAAACCTGTGAACTTAGAGGTATTTTTTGAAATTTTAATCAATTTGACCCTGTTTGGTCCTGCCCCTCTGGTCCCCCAGGGGGTCATCGAGGACGGATATGGATGTTAAAATGCTATATCTTAGGCTAATAATTCTAATCAAGTTTGACTAATTTCCTACGAAAATTGGGCAAATAATGTTCACAAATATGTTTTTCCTTATAAACTAAAGTAAACTTGACCCCTCCCCAGGGGGTAACGTAAGACCCCAAGGTCATATAATTCACAGTTTTTATAAAACACCTGAAGACCTTTCCATCTATAATTATTTGATTCTACTATATCCAGAATTTTAGAAGATTTTTGAAGTTTTAGCCTATTTGACCCTTTTTTAGCCCCGCCCCTCTACCCCCAGGGGGTCGGCCAGGACCAATGTGGATATGATATTAAAATGCTATCTCAGGCTAATAATTCTAACCAAGTTTGACTCATTTCCTATGAAAATTGAGCAAAAAATGCTCATTAATGTGTTTTTCCTATATAAACTATAGTAAACTTGACCCCCTCCCCAAGGGGAAACAGGAGATCCCAGGGTCATATAATTTACAATTTTTATAAACAAACTTTAAGACCTTTTTATCTATAAAGTGTATTTGATTATACCATTTCCAGAATTTTAAAAGAATATTTTTGAAGTTTTAGCCTATTTGACCTTTTTTGGCCCCGCCCCTCTGCCCCCAGGAGGTCGGCCAGGACCAATATGGATATGATATTAAAATGCTATCTCAGCCTAAATAAGTTTGACTCGTTTCAAATGAAAATTGAGCAAAAAATGCTCATAAATGTGTTTTCCCTATATAAACTATAGTAAACTTGACCCCCTCCCCAGGGGGAAATGTGAGACCCCAGGGTCATATAATTCACAATTTTTGTAAAGGACCTTAAGACCTTTCTATTTATGAAAAGTATTTGTTTCTACCATTTCCAGAATTTCAGAAGAAGATTTTTGAAGTTTTAGCCTATTTGACCCTTTTTTAGCCCCGCCCCTCTGCCCCCAGGGGGTCGGCCAGAACTAATGTGGATATGATATTAAAATGCTATCTCAGGCTAATAATCTTAACCAAGTTTGACTCGTTTCCAATGAAAATTGAGCAAAAAATGCTCATAAATGTGTTTTCCCTATATAAACTATAGTAAACTTGACCCCCTCCCCAGGGGGAAACGTGAGACCCCAGGGTCATATAATTCACAATTTTTGTAAAGGACCTTAAGACCTTTCTATTTATGAAAAGTATTTGATTCTACCATTTCCAGAATTTCAGAAGAAGATTTTTGAAGTTTTAGCCTATTTGACCCCTTTTGACCCCGCCCCTAAGGCCCCTGGGGGTCAGTCATAGAAAATTTGTTAATAGGATTAAATGGCCATCTCATACTGATAATTCTGACAATATTTGACTCATTTCCTATTACAAATGACCAAATAATGCGCAAAAAAGAGTTTGCTCAATATAAAATATAGTAAACTTAACCCCCCCCCAGGGGGAAAATAGAGACCCCAGGGTCATATAATTCACAATTTTTGTAAAGGACCTTAAGACCTTTCTATCTATGAAGAGTATTTGATTCTACCACATCTGTGAGTAGAGAAGAAGATTTTTGAAATTTTACTCAATTTTACCCCTTTTGGCCCCTCCCACAGCCCCCTGGGGGGTGGGGACCATATAATTCACAATTTTGATTGGCCTTATGCCTTAGAAGGTTTGTGCAAAATTTCATTGAAATTGCTTCAGCAGTTTTGGAGAAGAAGTCGAAAATGTAAATTGTTTACGGACATACGACGCACG
This sequence comes from Argopecten irradians, assembly GCF_041381155.1. Classification (NCBI taxonomy): domain Eukaryota; kingdom Metazoa; phylum Mollusca; class Bivalvia; order Pectinida; family Pectinidae; genus Argopecten; species Argopecten irradians. The sequence continues at coordinate 60,330,840 of NC_091135.1, forward strand.
ACGCACGGACGACGCACGACGATGGACAAAAGGCGATTAGAATAGGTCACTTGAGACTTCGTCTCAGGTGACCTAAAAATAAATACTGCACTCACCTGACAAGGTTCCATTGAAGTAATATTGTCAGCTAGATCCCAAAATATGTCAAATATGAGCTAATAAAACACTTCAATATACATTAGATATTACACGCACATGTACACGTGTGTGCCTTTGGTAGTTTATATATGGAAGAGTCTCTTGTTCGGGACAGGTGGTCACGTGCAAGTGCATGGCCAGTCGAGTACATTGGGTATGATAGTATACGTGGAAATATGTGGACGAATTATTATCAGGATTTTTATTCATTTGTGTGGAAAGTTAAATTTGTGAAACATCTAAATGACAGCTTAGAAGAGTTGACATGTTTGCTTGCTAAACAAGCCCTACACATATTTACAGGTAAGAGGTTTTGTTTATGTATTAGTAGGCGATACACAGTGGACAACTGCTAGGTGTATATGTACATGACTGAGCGCACACGCTTTATATAGGGGTCGGCAGGCCTCTCGTATCCAAGCAGAGTTCAAACAAAATTTCAACAAATTTTATTTCTAGTAACAATGAGTATATACATATGATTTAACAAAATTCTAATTTTGAACATATTCATGAACATATACTGTAGCAATTGTATTGATGAATAATGTTGGGATAAGGACAGTATTTAAGATATCATCTCCAATATACTTATGTGCGAAATTTATTGTTTTTCAAAATATATATAATCATTATTTAAAGATTAGAATATAATATAAATGACTGGATCCATCCACACATAGGATACAGACCTAAATGACCTAAATGAGTTCAAACAAAATGGCGTCTGCCCGTCCTTAGAAACGAAATGGGCTGTCTCAGAAACAAATTTGGAAAAAAAACTTCATTATTTTATTTTTTTTTAATCTCAAATGTACTTTTTTAACTTGCATTGTCAGCTTTAATAAGTCTGAATACCTAAATACTATACCTCATTGTCAGACTCTGTATCAGGTTCTTCTTCAAGACCTGAGTATACACTCTCCTCCGAGTCTGAGTCATCTTCGTTGTCTGTAACCGGGACTTCTTTGAACAAGTCTATCTGCAATTGAAATAAGAAATAATTCAGATCTCAGTAAAAATTACAATGATGTTAGCCATTAACTTAATTCCGAAAACATCAAATCAAATATGGGAAGGTACCATGCCAAATGCCATACCAACTATACTGTAATTAGTGGAAAGACTTCAGCTTCAAAACAAGAGATCCCAGAGGGATCTTGGCGCCCACCAAAGAATGATCTATATCTGACAAAGGAAAGATGGATCTTTTCTCTACTTTTTAAACTTTTTCAAACATACTACATATAAAATTTGAGACAGATCGCTTCAGTACCTTTTGAGAAATAGCGGTAACAAACTTCAACTATCAAAATCCAAGATGACTCCTTGGCGCCATCTTGTTGATCAATCGGTCCCAAATCACAATATGCACAACTAGGGCCCTAGGGGAACCTACATATGAATTTTGAGACAGATCCCTTCTGTACTTTCTGAGAAATAGCAATAACAAACTTTGAATAACAAAATCCAAGATGGCTGCCTGGCGGCCATCTTGTTAACCGATCGGTCCCAAAATGCAATATGCACAACAAGGTCCCTAGGGGAACCTACATATGAAATTTGAGACAGATCCCTTCAGTACTATCTGAGAAATAACCATAACAAACTTTAACTATCGAAATTCAAGATGGCGGCCTGGCAGCCATCTTGTTCACCGATCGGTCCCAAAATGCAATATGCACAACTAGGTCCCTAGGGGAACCTACATATGAAATTTGAGACAGATCCCTTCAGTACTATCTGAGAAATAGCCATAACAAACTTTAACTATCGAAATTCAAGATAGCGGCCTGGCAGCCATCTTGTTCACCGATTGGTCCCAAAATGCAATATGCACAACTAGGTCCCTAGGGGAACCTACATATGAAATTTGAGACAGATCCCTTCAGTGCTATCTGAGAAATAGCCGTAGCAAATTTTAACTATCGAAATCCAAGATGGCGGCCTGGCAGCCATCTTGTTCACCGATTGGTCCAAAAATGCAATATGCACAACAAGGGCCCTAGGGGAACTTACATATTAAATTTGAGAAAGATCCCTTCAGCACTTTTTGAGAAATGGGGATATCAAACCTTAACTATCAAAATCCAAGATGGCCGCCTGGCGGCCATCTTGTTTTTCCTATCAGACTCAAAATCTGTATGGCACAAATAGGGACCAAGGGTAACCTCCATGTGAAGTTTGAACAAAATCCCTTCAGTAGTTCTCAAGAAATATCGATAACAAACTTCAAGTTTGAACAAAATCCCTTCAGTAGTTCTCAAGAAATATCGATAACAAACTTCAACTGCCAAAATCAAAGATGGCTGCCTGGTGGCCATCTTGTTTTTCTGATCAGCCTCAAAATCTGTATGGCACAACTAGGGACCAAGGGTAACCTCCATGTGAAGTTTGAACAAAATCCCTTCAGTAGTTCTCAAGAAATATCGATAACAAACTTCAACTGCCAAAATCAAAGATGGCTGCCTGGCGCCCATCTTGTTTTTCCGATCAGCCTCAAAATCTGTGTAACAGGAGAGGAGAAAATGTAGCAGCCAGACCGGGATTCAAACCCGGGACCCTCAGAATACTAGCCGAGTGCTCTACCGACTGAGCTACCTGGTCCCCGATGATCGACCCAGTCCAATCCCGCTACACTCCTCCCTCCTTTCTCGAAGTCTTCGCCCTCGAAGACACACAAGACCCTTCCAAACACCACCACCGTGGGTTATTTAGTTGGGCGCCAATTTTGTAACAGGAGAGGAGAAAATGTAGCGGCCAGACCGGGATTCGAACCCGGGACCCTCAGAATACTAGCCGAGTGCTCTACCGACTGAGCTACCTGGTCCCCGATGATCGACCCAGTCCAATCCCGCTACATCTGTATGGCACAACTAGGGACCAAGGGTAACCTGCATGTGAAGTTTGAACAAAATCCCTTCAGTAGTTCTCAAGAAATATCGATAACAAACTTCAACTGCCAAAATCAAAGACGGCTGCCTGGCGGACATCTTGTTTTTTGATCAGCCTCAAAATCTGTATGGCACAAATATGGACCAAGGGGACCCTCCATGTGAAGTTTGAACGAAAATCCCTGCAGCAGTTTTTAAGAAATAGTGATAACAAGCATTGTTTACGGACGGACGACGGACGGCGGACGACGGACCACGGACGCAGGGCGATTTGAATAGCCCACCATCTGATGATGGTGGGCTAATAATGTATATAAAGTAATCATTCTATAATTTGAAGACAGGGCAATAAATTCAGCATCAAAATACAACAAAAACTTACACAATCAATAAGAATGTTAAACATTAATGAATCATTTTTTTACAAAGATATATCCTTTAATTGAAGGACCACTATTCGTCAGGGTAATCAAATCCCGTCGAATATCAACATAACAGCAACAAATAACATGTACCAATTATATAAACACAAATATCTAATATTTTGTATTATATCGAGTTACTTGTGAGCCTTTTTTAATACAAATTTTTAAAACAACTTTATCCATTTTCATTTCATAGAATCCTGCATTTGCGTTACAAAATTATCCCTCATATGCAGGACTGTTACTCAAATGCAGGACTACTGTAAGCATAGGTATTTAGCACGCTGATAAGTCAAAGACCCACTATAGACTAATATATAGAGAAAGGTAAGGAACTCCTCCGTGACGCAAAATTGGGTAATTAAGTTCAAAGTGTTGTAAAAAAATATCCAGACCAGATATTTCAACGGCTTTGGTCTTAATTGAAAGTTAAGATGTTACACTTCACGATGATAACAAGAAATCCTACTGAACTTGTCTACTTTTTTCACAAACAGCCTCGAAACTTGAAAAATTGACGAATTTCCATTAGTCGGACACGATCGAGAACATTTTTGCAAACGAAAAAATTTGCTACACTGAAAACACGGCAGCCTACAGTAACAGGCTTTGACATAAACAAACAACAGGTGAAAACAAATGTATTTACTTGTTTGACGGTTCGTTCAAATCCCCCTCTCGTGGTCCTTATGTCGTTTTTCTGCGTTAATAGTTATCCGGGTCAGGTTGACTGCCATTTTGCCACTATCTTAAAAGTTATGTAAAGCCTTATCTCATTGGTCGGTTGGTTTTAGCTTAGCCAATGAGATTAGGCTATACATAACTTTCAAGATAGTGGCAAAATGGCAGTCAACCTGACCCGGATAACTATTAACGCAGAAAAACGACATAAGGACCACGAGAGGGGGATTTGAACGAACCGTCAAACAAGTAAATACATTTGTTTTCACCTGTTGTTTGTTTATGTCAAAGCCTGTTACTGTAGGCTGCCGTGTTTTCAGTGTAGCGAATAGACATTTTCGTTTGCAAAAATGTTCTCGATCGTGTCCGACTAACGGAAATTCGTCAATTTTTCAAGTTTCGAGGCTGTTTGTGAAAAAAGTAGACAAGTTCAGTAGGATTTCTTGTTATCATCGTGAAGTGTAACATCTTAACTTTCAATTAAGACCAAAGCCGTTAAAATATCTGGTCTGGATATTTTTTTACAACACTTTGAACTTAATTACCCAATTTTGCGTCAAGGAGGAGTTCCTTACCTTTCTCTATATATAAGTCTATAGTAGGTCTTTGACTTATCAGCGTGCTAAATACCTATGCTGTAAGCTTATCCTGCATCAGAGTGGTGCTCTACAACCAGAACCTCAAACACAAATGTAGTTACACAAAGTCATAACATTGAATATGCTTATCAATATTTTGTTTGCAAAATATAGACTTTTCATGGGTTTAAATTAAAACAACTTACAGTATCACCCTTTGGCTCGTCTAAGGCTCCTCGTGTACGTTTTCTACCAGTGGTGGCCATGCTTGTTTTGGTACAACACGAGTGAAATGAAATAAGTACAAAGCATTCGATAAAGTACTTACAAATTGTTGTCAATATGTACAAAATGGCATTTATGTTGCTTTTATATATATTTGAGTTAGTTTAATTATTTATCTTTGTGTTTTTTAGACAGTATGAATTACTTTATAGCGATAACTTGTTGTACAAAATTTATCGACTATTTAATTTCCGATCGGAGATTTCCTGCAAGAGGCATAACTCTAATACCACTGAACCAATCTAGTTCCGGTTTTGTTTTCACGTTGTTTAGTAAGTATACGTAATATCTCGAGTTTTCATTGTCAAAATACTGATGTTATCAGCTGTGATAAAACGATTTGTTGTCATGGCATAAATGTATGTGTTACGGCCGCGCAGTCGCTTTGAACACAGGCGTCTGCTTCTGGTTTGATAAAAAAAAATAATAACCTACCCCTACTATAGTAGGGTTAGGACATTGTATTTTTCCAAAACCAAATGCAGACGCCTGTGCTTTGAAAGCCTGAAATTGCCCTGTTTATCATACCGGCGTATGCGTGGGGACATGATTGATGTGTTCAAAATGATTTCTGGGTTATATGATAAAGACTGCTGTAACTGTATAAGCTTATGGTCAGATGTGGCCCCCAAACATACTGTAGTGCTAGAGGAAATAAAAAAAAAACCTCTACCCCCCTACATTCAACATCAACATTGAGGAGAAACTATTTTACTACAAGAACTGTATTGGAACTCTCTTCCAGAATCTGTTATTTCATCACCTAATATAAACTGTTTTAAAAATAATTTAGACAAATTCTGGGAAAACCAAGACCTAGTCTATAATTATAGAGCAGAGTTATTGTTATGAACTGTGTTAACAATAAAAATATGAACACCTAGAAATTATCAACATGGAAATCGAACACTTCTTAAAAACTTAACTAACGAAAATTTATATATTATTACTGCAATGCTACATGTACATTATATATCATGTATGTATTTATTGTATGATTATGAGTCCAGTGTAGAGGACCTCAATCCTGTACTGGAAAATAAACTTAACTTAAACTTAACTTAACTTAAAAACTTTAACTTAACTTATATCTTGGCCGTAGGGTGAATTTCCTTTAGCTCATCAGTCGGTAGAGCGGATTTCTAACATCTGTGTTTGTCTGGGTTAGTATCTAACCCTGCTACATTTGTGCCCAGGTGTTTGATGGATATAAAAGAAAAAGCCCAAGATATAATGGGAGATAATAGTTATAACATAATGAACACCACTTTAGCCAGATTGATGCAATGTGATATGTTCTCATTGCAGCAATATTTTTCTGATGTTGCATTATTACAATTCTCATTGTAAAAATAAGTTTAAAAGGGACATCTGAAAGTGTTGAAATTCTGAACAAAAATGAATAATAAAAAGTTAATTACACATGTTGTAATGCCTATCAGTAATATCGATCATTGTAAATACTGCTTGAAATAGATGTTGAACAACTAATATACTTTCCAATATTCTGGAAAAACATTTAATTAGTTTCGTTTTGGCATTCTGAAGCCATTTTAAACTATGGAATGCCCCTTGAAAGGAAAACAAAGTACATGTAACATTAATTTTATTTAAACTTAAACTTCTTTACCAAATTGGTTTCAGATATTCCTTTAAAGTAATATTAAATCAAAGATGGACCACAATTACCAGGATTACCTGAAAACTGCTGTAGAAGTAGCAAGAAAGGCTGGGGAGGTATGTTAATCATAGAGTGAGATAATTTATCACTACCAGTAATTTCTGTCTTCATTACCCGGTATTTGATTTTATATTCATAAAACATCAGAAAGCAACCTTATACATATACAGAGATAGAGACTATGAAAATGAAATAGATTCTTGCAAGAGTAAAATATCTTATTAAGGAGTGAATATGTACCCTATTTATCTCATAAAATCTTTTAAATGATTTTGATGGTAAGAAAATGTAAAAATAAAATAGACCAAAGACTACCATGTGTTACAATTATTAATAAAAGAAATTTTGTACAATATTGAAAATAATTAGTTTCTACTCAAGGATCATTTTATGCTATACAATACAGTGATTTTTTAATGTGAGAACACATGTTATACATATTTGTACTTTGTAAGTTATAATTAAGGAATGACAATGGTTGTCACTGTGATGTAATAAAGTAAAATGATCTATACTTAGTTCTCTCTGTAGTCTTCTCTAATATACTTTATTACAGTACATCACAGACAATTATCTCTATCTTTATTTTCATGAAGCCAACATATTATTTATTAGCTTGGTTTTAGTCATGTCATCAGTACCATTGTACTAAGATTGAATTTGGCATGGAAGACTACTTTAGGTGTAAGTTTTACAGAATAAATATTGTATTAATAACAAGACTTATATATTTGTACATATAATATTATATTTGAGTCGTACAGATGGTGAAGGAGTCCTACTATGTGGATAAGTCTGTATGTACAAAGGAAAGCTTTGCAGATTTAGTGACAGTGACAGACCAGGCTGTAGAGAAGATGATCATAGACTCGCTGACACAGAAATACCCTACACACAAGTTTGTATTGGATCTTATTTGTAATGATAATGTGTCCTATTTAATGCTTTTATTTCATGGAGAAGATGTCAGGTCATACTTGCATTCATCATTCTTTCTACTGCCAACTGAACATATATTAATAACAGTATACAGAATTTTGTGAGGAGATGACCTCATCCATTTTTAGTATTTTATATAGAGTGTGACCATATGGTTACACACAATACTGGTATGAGAGATATGTTATAGGTTTATTGTATTTTATGTAGAATGTGACCGTATGGTTACACACAATACACATATGAGAGATATGTTATAGATTTATTGTATTTTATGTAGAGGGTGACCGTATGGTTACACACAATACTGGTATGAGATATATGTTATAGGTTTGTTGTATTTTATGTAGAGTGTGACCGTATGGTTACACACAATACTGGTATACAGAATTTTGTGAGGAGATGACCTACATCCATTTTTAGTATTTTATGTAGAGGGTGACTGCATTGTTACACACAATACTGGTATGATAGATATGTTATAGGTTTATTGTATTTTATGTAGAGGGTGACCGTATGGTTACACACAATACTGGTATACAGAATTTTGTGAGGAGATGACCTACATCCATTTTTAGTATTTTATGTAGAATGTGACCGTATGGTTACACACAATACTGGTATGATAGATATGTTATAGGTTTATTGGAGAAGAATCTGTGTCTGAGGGAAAGAAGTGTGATTGGACAGATGATCCTACCTGGATTATAGATCCTATTGATGGAACAGCCAACTTTGTACACAGGTACTGTGTAGGATATTATAAATCCGCTATTGATGGAACCAAAAATAAGCATGTCCATTTTACAATAAAATGACATAATGATACTTACAAGAGAAGATAATCTGCACATTAAAAAGCACCTTGTGTAAAATTAATATAAAGTTACAAATTACCTGTACTAATCAATATAACTGATTCATTTGTTGTCTTTTTGTGTTGCAGCATTTCTAACAACTGTGTATGTATAGGACTGTCAGTTAATAGAAAGGTAAGTTAAAATCACATTCTGAAAAGGAAAGATATTCCCATACACAGAAAAAGCCAAAATTTTGTAAGAATAGATTGTTTAGCATATACATATTGAAGTTGATAATCCCTTGGAGCAGTTTTGGCAAGTTACAAACTTGTCAAATATAAGTATACCTACGTACTATATCAATACATTTTATAGTGTTCATCAACTTATCACATTGGTAAACACTAACAATTCTACATGATATTATATCATAATCAGGGGCGTATCCAGATGTTAATTCACCAAAAGGCAGTGTCGATGCTATATTAACCTGTCATAATCCATGCCTGGTAACATTTTAATGATCCGTGAACTAGGAGACAATGACTGGTTACCTTTAAACATTTCTCATGTCCTTTCCCAGATTGTTGTAGGTGTTGTTTATCTTCCTATAACTGACCAAATGTACACAGCTGTCAAAGGTCAAGGAGCATTTTGTAATGACAAAAGGATTTCAGTGTCAAAAGTTTCAGGTGAGAATAATGTTTATCTAAAACCTCGTTTTGATCAGGAACATTATATGTGTATCCTGTCCTAACATTCAATCTTACACAGATCAATGTTGTCTTTAATTCCTGAAAAAATGGAAATAATTTCCTTTCTTTAGTTCTGACAACTGTTTGTTATCCAATGCTTTATTCTGAAAGTATCGTACAGATCTGAAGAATTCTGTGTAGTACATCCCAGTTCTGCCCGCCTTATGTATCTCTGTTTTATCAAACAGATCTAAAGAATGCTATGGTTTACACAGAGGCAGGCAATAGTCGACAACCTGAAGCCGTACTCACCAAGATTGAAAACATGAAAAATATTGTCTTTGCTTCTCATGGGTGAGTGTTGACAATGTTCTGTTGAATGCTTTATCTGCAAATATCCAATGAAGCATCTTAAAAATAAGTTGGTATAAAGAACTCAATGAGTAGGTCACAGTTTGGTCTTCAAGGATAAATGATATTTATAATAGGATGACATTCTGCAAATATATGTTTCTGTAACTTGAATCTGCAACAGGTCTTCCCCAGACCAGTCACTACAGCAGTATAGACACATTATTCTTCACTGTATCTGTCTTTTACTCCAGGATTCGGTGTTTGGGGTCCGCAGCAGTCAACATGTGTATGATAGCCCAGGGCAGTGGCGATGCATACATTGAGTACGGAATCCACATCTGGGATATTGCTGCCTCTGGTATCATCGTTGAAGAAGCAGGCGGAGTTCTTATGGATCCATCAGGTAATTATTTTTATGCATATGAGGATTTAATAGAAACTTGTTCCTTAGAAACAGGAGCAGAATTATCAGATAGTATCTTAACATATCCTCTAAAAATGAAGTGTGTCCTTTGATGATATATTGTTAACATTAAATTTCAGACTATTTTACCTACATGTATATATTACCTCAAGGTCAGATTTGTTGAAGTATTAGGATGTCCCATTTAACTCCTCTCGGTTGTAAGGTTCAGTTGTCAGTAGGTACAAATTGTAGGTTAGTGATTTTTATCCTAGTACTCCAAGCTTTTCTCCACCTGCAAATCTTGATGTGCCTTAAATGACCTGGCTGTTGATAGAATATAAAACCATATAAATACAACTAATTATTACCCAGTCTGATTCCTTTTCCCTTTATGTATCTATTTTAGATGATTATCAATAAAGGGCAGCAACTGCCAGCAATAGCACAACTGGATTAGGTTGCATAATCAGTGAAAATATGTTCATGAGAGTGAGCTTGGCTTATATGATGCCACTTTAGTGGTTCAGAGATGTGAATGAAGTGAGAAAAGGGAAAGTAACTCCTCAAGGAAAATACAGTTGAAGTTGTTAGACAAGTTAGACTGCTCTGATAGATTTGATTGATTATAGAATTAGACATTGCCTATTGATCTTAAATTTGTCATTTTAAAACTTGTTGCACCTGTAGTCAAATCAATATTCATTTTGTATTTAGAATATACCTGTTATCCAGAAATTTCGGTGGTTAAACTAGTTAGGAGGTCCAACAGTCTCTGAATAGCAGAGTCAAGTTTCACATGAAGCGGTTTGCATGTGCTTGATATAAATCTCCTGGAAATTTATAATGGATTTACTCCATCAGCAAAACCTGACACTTCCTAAAATGACCATTACTTTATTAGCTCACCTGGCCCGAAGGGCGGGTGAGCTTACATATATGTCATGGCGCGACCTCTGTCCGTCAACATTTCCTTTAAATCGCTACTAGCCATAAAGTTCTACATGGATTGTAACCGGCCACAAACATCCTTGGGGGAAGGGGAACAGAGTTTGTATAAATTTTGGCTCTGACTCCTCAGGGGCAGGAGGGGTGGGGCTGGGGCCCAATAGGAAAATAGAGGTAAATTCTTGAAATCGCTACTTATCATTGAGTTCTGCATGGATTGTAACCAAATTTTGCCAGAAACATACTCTGGGGAAGGGGAACAGGGTTTGTATAAATTTTGGCTCTGACCCCCCTGGAGCAGAATGAGTGGGGCCAAATAGGGAGATTAGAGGTAAATATCTAAATTACTTCAGAAAAAAACCAATGAACCTGTATTCAGAACATGACTTGGTATTGCAAACCAGGTGAGCGATACAGGCCCACTGGGCCTTTTGTTAGCTCGCCTATTCGAAGAATAGGGGGAGCTAATGTTGTCACCCCGGCGTCGGCGTCAGTGTTGGCGTCCCATTTCACGTTAAAGTTTTTGAGCAAGTTTCTGTTTCGTCAATAGTTTAAGCTTAAGTCATCATAAATGTTTATGATTTTATTTTCCTTATGTGTATGGATGCTGAACGTGATAATACAACCAATTTGGGGTCCTTTAGGGGTTTTTTGAGTCTGTTAATTTGTCATATTTCCATGTTAAAATTTTTGAGCAAGTTTCTACTTTGTCTATTGTTTAAGCATAAGTCATCATAAATGTTTATGATTTATTTTCCTAATGTGTATCAATGCTGAACGTGATAATATAACCAATTTGGGGCCCTTTAGGTGGTTTTTGAGTCTGTTAATTTGTCATATTTCCATGTTTAAATAGTAAATACTTGAATATCAACTTCTTCTGAAGGCGAGCTTTGCTGTTCTCCAACAGCTCTTGTTTTAACACAGGACATGAAACACAATAAAAACAAATTTTAAAGATGCTCCACCGCTGACAAATGGTATTTTTTTACTTTTAAAAACAGGAGCAGACGATTTAGTATTTTTCTTCAGTTGCAAAATTTACTTAATTTACACCATTACTGACATTGAAAAGTTTGAGCTTCTAATTTTACTTCAAGTTGAAAATATAAAAAATAATTAATTGCATCCCAAAAAAAATCTGTGGCACTATATCCTATATGGAATGAAGTACTGATTGTTCATGCACCAAAGGCAAAATAAATTATTTTGTATTATTTTTTGTGTTAATTAGACCTTTATATACACGATTAAACACCAATTATTGTTCAAATAATGAATATCATTTATGCTCTGTCGGCGGTGGAGCATCTTCAAGTCTTTTCCATTTCTGTTTTTTTTCAGGGTCAGAGGTTGACTTTCTAAGCCGGGGAGTTCTCTGTGCTAGTACACCTGGTGTGGCAGCTGGTATCAGCAAAATCATCAAACCAGTGGAATTTGAAAGAGACTGAAAATGATGATGCAGTAAAAATTCATTAAAAACAACTTCTTATCAATATGTAATATATGATATTTACTATGATATTGTTATGTAATTTGCACCATATTGATGTTTAAACAGTCAAGAACATTTAACTTAACTAGTCCAAGTGGCTATCATGATATCTATGGTCCAATTTGTCAAAATATGTTGAACTCGTTTTGTCATAAATTCTATTCAATTTAGTTACATAAAGAATGGTATTCAGCTTTGATAAAACAGGGAATGTCACCATTCAAATACTTCTGAATTACATCTGCCTGAAACAATAGATCTCCACAAAGAGTGAAGTATCTTTGATCATTTACATGTACATGTTCTATGAGTGTAATGTGTGTTAATTGAGTCCTTTGTAATCATCACATTTCCATTTCAAATTTGTTTTAAGAAGACTGTCTAGTCATTTTTATTACACATCTGTATGCTTTAATTTTTGTTAGAAATATTGATATGTTTAGGTCTAAAATGCTTCACCTCAGGTTCCAGGTTTGTATGGGTATACCATCCATAAAGTTTGTTTAATAAGTGTATATTACTTACTGTATTTGACCGCAAATAAGACCCCCCACCTATTTTGACACATTTCCAGACTTAGGGGGGATGTCTGCAAATAAGACCCCCACCTATTTTGACACATTTCCAGACTTAGGGGGGATGTCTGCAAATAAGACTCCCACCTATTTTTCAGTTTACTGGATGATGGATTTGAGCAATGGAGTAATTGAAAATGTCACCAAAATGACTTTGTATTGGGACTTATTTTTGTTTGTTTTATCGTCATAGAAAAATCATGTAGTAAACACCTGTTTGTGTGCTTGTTATTTTTGTCATTTAATTCAAGTTAATTCAAGGGTGATTTATTTTAATTATCAATAACTACGAATTTTGGACGATGCTCATATTTGAAATGAGTTTATTTTCAAAAAAATACGCCGATACATGTTTCCATGAACACTTCATATTAGCATGGTCAACACATTTTAGTGTTCGTATGGCTTGTCATTTTTTTACATGAGTCGGCAAAGATATTCGTCATTGATGCACGTCGTTTCTGCAGTCGTGGATTCTAACTCAATACAATCATTACCTAAAACATCTACTTAAGGCATTTACAGTTTCAAATACATAAAGTAAACTGCGTGAATCCATCCACAGGTAATTTCTTTTTTAAATGTCATTGATGTAATAATGTTTTCCTTGGTGATTCTCTTCAGCTGTTGCTAACTTCATTGGTGATTCTTATCATTTATACAAATTTTTGGTGGTGGTTCTAACCAGCTTTATTTAGTAGTACAGTACGTACTTTAATTGGTTCTAAACAGCTTTATATACTAGCACAGTACATACTTTAATTGGTGGTGGTTCTAACCAGCTTTATATACTAGTACAGTACATACTTAAATTGGTTCTAAACAGCTTTATATACTAGTACAGTACGTACTTTAATTGGTGGTGGTTCTAACCAGCTTTATACACTAGTACAGTACATACTTAAATTGTTCTAACCAGCTTTATATACTAGTACAGTACGTACTTTAATTGGTGGTGGTTCTAACCAGCTTTAATATGATTACAGTGGACCCTCGATAATCCGGACACCTTCGTTCCCAGCCTAAACCGTCCGGATTACGAGTTTTCCGGACTGCCGAATTCCGTGTTCTTAGTCAATTAAATTGTCTTGTACGAGTTACTCCCCTTGACCTTGTAATTGATGATAGGCTTTTATGTAATATACGTGTATCATAATTAATACTTCGTTTGTTATGATTTATAGGTATTTTTATATCATTACGTTAAAAATATTGAATAAACGTATTTCTTCTTCAAAATATGAAACCTAAAGCCATTAATTGTTAATTGTGTACTACGTATGCATATAGCTACGTATCCCACTCTTGATCTATCGTACGGCAAATTGCCTAACAAAGGATCAATATCATCTACGTTCTTGGCATCAAAAAAACTATGATAACAAATAATATACGAATTTCCGGACTAGTGAGTATAAATAACGTTACGGAAATTCGTTCCCTGACATTTCCGTTAGGATTGTGAGTTTTCCGGACTACCGGTGTCCGGATTATCGCGGGTCACTGTATATGTGGTTGGTGGTTTATATCTAAGGCATAGTTTTTATTCAGTTTTCTTCCTTTGTATTGGTTATTACCCTGGTGGTGGTTGTTTCCTTTCCCTAAAGGTGTTCTTCTGCATTATTTCCTCTTGTTGTAGATACAATGTATATATCTTGGTGGTGGTACTTCTAGATTTTTAATGTTTTTCACCAGTGATATTTGATTTAAAGGATTTCATCAATGGTTCAATCATCCGTTTATACCTGGTTCATTGGTTTTAATGAGTTTACCTGGTTCATGGGTTTTAACGAGTTTACCTGGTTCATTGGTTTAAACGAGTTTACCTGGTTCATTGGTTTTAACGAGTTTCCCTGGTTCGGTGGTTGACACGAGTTTACCTGGTTCGTTGGTTTCAACAAGGTGGATGCATGGTATTTTTGTTTAGTGTCACAGGTGAAACTTACCTTGAATTTCATTTTGTTGGTACCTGTGGTTCTAGGTGGTGGTACTGTAAGTTTTGTGATCATTAATTCTCCCCCCAAACTGAAGTTAGAGATGCTGGTCAGCCAATTAGCTCCATCTTACTTCTTATCATTATTCTTGATATTATATTTGTGAGACCTTACTTTTATTAAGGGGACATGATGACCAAGTGGTTGTACCAACATATTACCATTGTTTGAATCCCACATGGAATATTTGTTTGGTATTAACTGTAGGTCGCTGGTTTTTCTCTGGTTACTACCATCTCCTAAACCTGCCACTTCCTTAAATGATCTTGATAATTCAAAGGATGTAAAACAAAAACAAACACATGTGAATAAAATTAATTAAGCATATGCATCCAAGGAAGTGTATCATTACAATATGTCAAAAACCCCAGGTACATATATACTTAGCTCGCTGACAAAAAATATATATATATAAATATTAGTATGCATGGGTCAATGAAGTAATATCAACAGTTATTTTCCATATAACACTGGATCGTTATAGACATATGTCTGTAGGATACAAATTACTTAAAGTAGTAAATATAGGGCAAAGTAATTCTAATAGTGTGGACAAAAGATTGTCAAATTTTCTGAGTACATATATAGGGGTCAAAGAAGTAATATCAACAGGATATTCCAGATGACACGGGATCCAATCAAACATATGTCTTGATAAAGTGGCAGATCGCTTCGAAAATTTTGTCAATTTTTTTTGTCCACACGGTTGGAATTACTTCCTTGTCCCATGAGTACATATATATATATATTTTTTTGTCAGCGAGCTAAGTACCTGTGGTTTAACTCTACAAGCACTGAATTATTTATACATTGTACTAATATACATTATTGATCTCAAAACCGACTTTATGTCTGTACTCTCAAGAAGACATAAGATTGTTTAAAGCAAGAAAAGTGCTAATTGTTAGAAGTGTATATACATGTATTTATAAAGAAATCCACTTAATTGATGGGATTTTGATACCTGTTCAATGTTTTTCTGATAAGATTTTGTATCCATTGATACTTTCTTTTATAGTTTTTATATGAGTAGCTATCATCTAGTCCAGGGATGTACATTGTATCCCTGTCTGTCCGTATATATGTATCATATTATTCCAATCCGTCTAATGATATGGTCTGTTTTACAATCATCAGAATTCTAAGTCACACCAACATATATATAGACAAAATGTAATTTTGTTACCTTGGGGTTAAAGGTGCTGAAAAATGAATACCCAGTACATACAGCAGTTTCATTTAATACTTTTAAAAGGAAAGTTTGAAAGCAGATACTGAAGGGCTTTACAAGGAAAGTACCTGTAATGAAATAGTATAACCCAACTGATTTAAGCATTCTTTATATGTTCTTTTACTTTTGTAGTTAACCTGACTGTTGTGTATTAATTTAACTGTTTTGTATCCTATTTGTTGTATGTTTAATGGATACACAGAATAATCAATTCAAACGTTTCTGTTTATCCAACATTTTTAGTACATGTATATTTATATGACAGTCATTTACATTCAGCCAAATGGATGTTATATAGTTGTGGTGTCATTATGATTTCACAAATGTATCGAGAGATTTCACTTTTCCATTAAATACTGGTGGCTTTAATATTTTATCTTATATTTAGAAAATTTGAATTCCAGACAAAAAATTACTAGGTACATACCTGTAAAAACTTATTTATCAAATTATATGTTTTTTTGTGTGTTTGACCCCCCGGGGGCCTGAGGGGCGGGGTCAAAAGGGGTCAATTTGGCTATTTCCATATAAACG
This sequence comes from Argopecten irradians, assembly GCF_041381155.1. NCBI lineage: Eukaryota > Metazoa > Mollusca > Bivalvia > Pectinida > Pectinidae > Argopecten > Argopecten irradians. The sequence continues at coordinate 60,347,490 of NC_091135.1, forward strand.
ACTTCTTCTCTGAAACCAAGCATGGGATAGCACCCATAATGCAATAGTAGCATCCTTATAGGGTGGGGATTCAAAATTGTACAAATGATGGGGCTGACCCCCCGAGGGCCTGAGGGGCGGGGTCAAATGGGGTCAATTTGGCTATTTCCATATAAACGACTTCTTCTCTGAAACCAAGCATGGGATAGCACCCATAATGCAATGGTAGTATCCTTATAGGGTGGGGACTTATTATCAAATTATATGTTTTTTGGTGTTTTTTTTTAATTTTGCATTCGTGTAAAAAGACCATTAATTACGTTGGTTCGCTCAATGTGTGCGAAATTATGACAGTCAATCCATAAAGTCATATGTGCTGTGATTTTCATACCAACAGATGAAAGTGTGTATTTAACCAGAACAGTAGTACATGTATGATGTCAGAAGGTGGGTGTCTATAGCTTCCTGGGAAAAAAATGGGTCAAACTTTTCGAGTAATTGTGGTAATTTCATGTATACATACTGAATTGCAGTAAAAATATTTCTGTATGAAATCAACAGCAGCAGAGCTATCTAGGTATTACTTTAGTGTTAAAGTCAAATATGTCAATATAAGTGAGTGATGGAAGGTAAGAGTGATTTTACATATTTATAATATTTGATATTTTCACTAGATCAATATACATATTCTAATAAAAGTATCTTAAATATTATTTTGTCTTTGTAATACTTACAATTTCCTGCAGCTTGTATCTATAGTAATGAAGGCACCAGAATAATGTGTATATTGCGGCTCTGTATTACATTCAGTACATATATTTACATTCATTTGCCACTTCAACTACATAAACTAACCAAGACAAAGAGAAGTCTATGGGGTGTAACTGACACCCAAAACGTGAACATTATGATGTCACTAATGTTGACATGGCATGTTTACGTCAACTGATCACCGTCAAAATGGCTGTTCCATCTCGTGGATTAAATTTTCGTTGATAAACAGTTTTCCTTGTCAATGTTAATGCAGAGACCCCAAAATGAGTTAATATGTAAATACAAGTATTAAACTATCTTCCTATAGCATCTATGGTCTATATTGATGCCGGAGCTTTGCAGACAATCTTCTCATGATATGCTCCAGCTTTAACCGAGGTTCCAGGTGACACATTCAATTCTGAAGTTTGTTACCTCAAACATTCTGATAATACTTTGATTCATGAGAACAAACAAAGTACAATAGATAGCACAGCTAAACGTAATGGTCCAATTCGAAGTCCTTATCACACTGTTGGGGTTACTAATTTCACAGGTAGTTTATATTTGCTTTCTACCACATTAGTCAGTGTTATTCAACTCTCAGGGTATCAAATAAACGATGCAGCTGTTGATTAACAATTTGTTTATACCTCACGTATAAACTCTGTACGCATTCTGATTGGCTGACATGGTGAACTTTGACCG